>NW_015539859.1:795949-803743 GCF_001515605.1 Sinocyclocheilus anshuiensis
CCCTTAGCTGTTATAAATTCACTGTAAACCACGGCTTCACGGGGCTTATTGCTTTTATAAAACGGTTATTCCATATACGTAGTAAGGTTTCATAGAATAAAACAGAGCAAATAAAGTGTAATGATATTAATAAAAACAGTATTCTTCCACCAAACTGTGTAGTTCCTCAGAATCAGTTGTGTTTGCAACAAAGTAGTTGCCGAGCAACACACAACGTAAACAAAGGTGTATGTTTGTAGAGTAATTTACAACAGCTTCGAACGCGGCTCAGCCAATCAGAATCAAGGACCGGAACTATCCGGTTTATCCACCTTTTTCTTGTCGTAAAAATGGGCGACCCCTTGGGTCCCGTCAAAAATGAGGGACCCATTTGTAAATTCTATGGGTCTGGCTTCCGGTCTCATCGGCGTCCACTCCGTTTAGCTATTTTTAGCTGAAAAAAACAGTTCGTTTTGCTGCTTGATATTGAAAGTTGGTGTGTCTTATATCATTTTAATGTATTATCTTAATTATGAACACACTGGTTTGTAGTGCAAACAGTTTTACCGTTTACTGCACGTTGTTATTCTCCTCGTTATTTACCTATAGCGGCTAATAAACCGGAAGTCTCACCCATAGGCTTACTTCTGCGTTGAAGAAAAAGGTGGATAAACACATTTTTATGGAGCACGATTCATCAGGCAGCAATATTTCAAAGCAAAAACAGATTTTCTTTTTTATCTTTCATCAGAATGTAATTTTTTTTCTCTATGGCTGAAGTCACCAAAGACACACAAGCTATTGGTTATTATTAATAGTCAAATCACTGTTTAGGCCTTTTTTAACAATAATGTTAACAATAACATAATGAAGGTTAAGGCAATAATAGAGAATAATGATAGGTTTGAAAAAGATACAGTGATATCCAGCCTCCTGAAGCCTTGGTGTCCCAGGTCAAGTAAACCTCCTCAAGCTGAGGTGCTGCTGCTGTTTCTGAAGGGGAGTTACTGTAAACTCATCTGCAGCTCTTTCTCATTGCTTATTGTTTCATGTGGAAATACATCACAGTATGGAATTAGAATGGGTTGAAAAGCCGGATTAAAGCCGGTCATGTTTGCTGTCGTGATCAGAGATTGGTCTTTGTCAGTCAACACGTATATTGTTATGCATTCACCAAATTGTGGGTGTTTGTTAGTGTGACTGATGTTTTTAATATATTTTCTTTCTATCGGTGCATTCCAGGACTTCTTCCAGTTTGCCAGCAGTCCCGGAGTCGACAGCACATTACGAAAAAGAGCAGAAAAGTTCAAAGTCCATCTGACCAAAAAGTTTAGTTGGGACTTCGATGCAGATCTTGATGAATGCGCTCCAGTGGTGGTGGAGCTTCCGGAGGCGGTCACGGTGGACTGATGCTGCTTCACATGATCCACGTCCACTTAAAAATACAGTGTGTTTGAAACGGCAGGTTTTATACTGTTTTCACATGAACATAATCACGTCTTTTCAGACTCATTCATCAGATACTCCAGCATCTGGATATTTTTCTGTCACTTCCTGATGAAATATTGACCGTTCCGCTTTATTAAAGCTAATTATTTCACTTGGTCATTCTTTGTGTTTTTGTGACTCTGAATATCATGTATGAGCACTAGAGGGCAGGCCAGTACACATGAAAGTCCTGCTGTTTAGAGTTTGTTTGTCTGCATGTGTGGCCATGTGTTGACTTCAGACTGACTTTGCAATATCATCAGCACAAGAAACAGCATTCATCCTGCCACTCCTTTCAAAGTTACCCTATTTATTAGAGGTGTTTCGCTATTAATAATGCTCATATAAGTATTAAATGTCAGAATGAACTCAAATCCTAAATTTGAAGCTTCAGTTTTACCATAGTTGCTGACTATGATTTTCATGATTTCTATTAGTTTGCCTCAACTTAACACTTTATTGGCATCAGTTTGCAGCAATTATGTTTTTAATTCTTCACATTGATTTCAATCAGGTTTTCGGTTTGTTTAACTGAGTCGCATGATTTTTTTTCATCCTCAGTAAGCAGGAGGCTGTGCATCACATTTTACCGACTCGGACCTTTGAGTCTCGTTCAGCAAAATGAACGAATCTTTTTTCGAGTCATTTCGTTCATTTTAGCAAAATATAATTAAAATGTTACGTGTTACTTCCCTAACACGTCTACTACTTACGCAAACGTTGATAACATGTTCAACACGATATACAAACAATACAAAACTGTTATAAGAAACAGAAAAGATTAATTAATTGTTTACCTGGGTCTTCAGTCTATGATTAGCTCACCTCAGCTCTTATCTGACAAGTCTTCGGGTTTGAGTCTTTGATGACCCATTTAGTAGAAAACAAAACTATTGGGTATTTTTTTCTGTGTTTAATTGGTAGTAAGATAGGATAATAATAGGTGTTTTTTCTTGTTCTAGAAGGTTTTTTTTCATATGTTATGCTTGATACATATGGAAGCGTTGTGGATTGAATTGGAATCTTCGTTGGTGGAGTTGGCAAGTAGGCCTACTAAAGTTCATCTGTTTGGTTCCCTACCATGGAGTTGCTTTAAGGACTGATTCAACGCTCTACAATATGGATTATAATTGTGATTCAAGGACAATGTTTGGGCCTACTTCAGTCGTCGTTGCCATTGGACTTCTTCAGTGTCTAACATAATCACAGATAAGACTACTTTCTTTGACTTTTAAACATTTAGTGCTTTCACACTCAAGGACTTGCTTCATAGATTGATCAAGATGGGTCGATTTTTGAGCTCAGATGAACAAGTGGTGTTTGATTGATATTATCACTGTTGTGTTTGGTGCAAAATGTGTATTGTTTTCGCTACTATCATTTCAATTGAAAGGAATACAAGTATTGAAGAAAGAGTTTTGTGGCTGCCTTATTTTATTTGGTAGAATCAATCAACATTTATGTTGGAAACCCACCCAAAATCAGATATATAACTAACATTGGTTTAAATATTAATCTGAGTGGTTATATAATGGCGCCCAAACAGGGACACATTTTCGTATGAGATATTGTTTATTCTGCTAATAAAATATGGCAAGCCAAGGATCTAATGAGGGGGATGAGCAGGAACCCAAACTTCTGATGCATTCCTTAGCAGAAGAGAGCCTGTTAGAGAACTAATTGATACATTTAGTACTCTTTATGTAGACTCAGAAGAAGAAAAGGAAGTGGTTGAGGCTGAGAATGAAATTGAACAGCAGATTAGGGATCCTTCACCTCCTGAACCTGAGAAAGAACAAGAAGAGGCACATACACAAGAGCAAGTGCAAATATCAGGTGCAACATTAATAGAACAGTTAATCGAGTGAGTCAGTAAACTGGATGGTGGACTGTTTGAAAAGGCGAGATGCTCAAATTGACCACAAATTAAAAACCCTTACGCCTGTTATGTCTACTCCCATACATCCAAAGTTTAATCTTTCTGCTCCTGTTTCTAGAGCTGCAGTGGCTAACCAGACTTACCATGTGCCAAGAGTAATAGTGGAGAGGAAGATCCTGTTACTTTCATAGAGAGATGTGAGGAATATTTTGCCATTCGTCCTCTCAATGATTGTGAAATTCTTGTTTCTTTAACATCAGTATTAAAGGGTACAGCCAAAGATTGGTGGCTGGCAGAGAAGAAGAACGTTCAGACATGGCAACGGTTCAAAGAGATATTGTTGCGCTCATTCTTAAGTGAAGAAGAAGCTGCTAGAAGATTACTGGAAAGGAAGCAGGGCGCTAAAGAGAGTATTAGAGATTTTGCTTATCATTATAGAGCCTTATGCCTTCGAAGAAACAAGGACATGTCAGAGAGGGAAATTGTACATGCCATCTTACGAAATTGCAACCCACGACTAGCGAGTTTACTCAGAGGAACTGTGAGAGGGGTGGATGATTTGGTAAGATTTGGCACTCAAATTGAAAAGGATTTTGAAGAGTCTAGAAGATACTGGAGCCAAGTTAATTCAGAGATGCAGCAACGGAGAGCGAATGCTTCTAGAGTAGTTGTACTAAAGTCTTCTCCAGCTAACACGAGAACCATGCAGTCTGTGAAAAGTGTTGTTCAACCTGAGATGATCACCCTCCCCATCATTCTACGTGGCAGTTACTTACAAGCAATGATTGATTGTAGTACCTTATCGCTCATTCAAGAGTCTTGTTCGAAGCAATTGCAATGTCAAGAACCATGTAAACTGAGCAATGGCCAGACCTTCTTGCTAGCCCACGGTCAGAGGCAGGAAGCTATTGGCAAGCTGGAGTGGGAATGTGAACTGCAAGGGAGAAAAATAGCTCTGACATTGTATGTAATGCATGATACTGATCTAACAGTACCTATTATCCTTGGTATGGATTTTCTGTTATCTTCAGGGATCGTCCTTGACTTCAGAAGATCTCAGTATCAACTGCCAGCATTAGAAGATGATGAGAAAGTTGCAACTTTTCCTTTGTTGTCACATGAATCCTGTTCAACCGTACATTTCTACCTTGCTCTGTCCACACCAGTGGCTTCAGATGAAACTCTACAGTCGATCCATGACCTTGTTCAGAAAGCTGATATGAATCATCATAGCAAAGAGGTGCTGAGGGAGCTGATGTTGAAATGGCCCACAGTCTGCACACATGAAATAGGTCAGTCAAGTATAGTCAAACATCGAATTATCACCACTGACGAAGTTCCTGTTCGGAAAAAACCCTATAAGCTGTCAAGAGAAAAACAACAATTTGTTGATGCAGAAATTCAAGGGCTACTGGATAAGAAGATCATCCGTCCATCTATTTCTCCATGGGCTTCTCCAGTAGTGGTGGTACCTAAAAAAGATGGAGGATCAAGGCTGTGTGTAGATTATAGAGGCGTAAATGCAAAAACTCACCGTGATGCTTATCCAATACCACAAATACAGGTCATTCTGGAATCACATGGAACAACTGTGTTTAGCACGCTTGACCTCAAGACTGGTTATTGGCAAATGGAGATGGAGCCAGAAAGCATACAGAAGACAGCCTTTGTTACCTCTGCAGGGCTATTTGAATTCTTGTGTCTACCCTTTGGCCTTAAAAATTCCACAGCTTCGTTCCAACGATTGATGGAGCATGTTCTCAGGGATCTAAGAGGAAAATGCTGTCTGATATACAGTACATAGACGATGTGGTGATATTCTCAGCAAATAAAGAAAAGCACCTGCAACATCTTAATCCTGTGTTCAGCTGTCTCTCCAATGCCTGTCTAACTCTTAACCTGAGAAAATGCAACTTTTTTCAGAGATCCCTTACATTCTTGGGACATGTCATATCTGGAGAAGGAGTTAAGACTGATCCGTCAAAAGTGTCTGCAGTATGTGATTTTCCTGTGCCTCAATCACTTAAAGATCTACAACGTTTTATAGGTTTGGCAGGATGGTATCACCAATTCATACCCAAGTTTTCGGAAAAGGCTGCTTCACTTCATTCTCTGAAACAAAAGAATGCTACCTGGGTTTGGACAGATGAATGCCAGACAGCATTTGATATCATTAAGCGAGACCTGACGAATGCTCCGGTGCTAATTCCACCTGACCTGTCAAAGTCTTTCAAAGTCCAAACAGATGCGAGTGAAGTTGGGTTAGGAGCAGTATTGACTCAAGATGTGGAGGGAGAAGAGCATGTTGTGGCATACGCATCTCATTTGTTACGAGGACCTGAAAAGGCGTATTCTGTTTCAGAAAAAGAATGTCTCGCAGTGATCTGGGCTGTGGAGAAATGGAGGTCATATTTAGAAGGTCGACCTTTTGAGGTGATTACTGACCACTCCGCATTAGCTTGGGTATTCCAACACCCCAAACTGTCTTCACGATTGACACGATGGACCATCCGTTTGCAAGGTTTCCAATTTACTGTCAAGTATAGAAAGGGACAGTCCAACGAAGTTGGAAGTTGCTTTGGGACGGAAACTCAAGGGTCCACTAGAAAGAGCTAATAATCGACCGCCTGATCCAAGCAGCCCTACCTATGAGGTGATAGACAGGCAACAAAGTCTGATCCAGGTGGTAAGGGAGAATGTAGAACGAGCTCAGGCCAAGCAAAAATGCTATTACGATAAAAAAAGAAAGCATACTCTGTTTCAAGTAGGAGACATAGTTTGGGTTCGAGCTCATCCTTTATCCAAAGCAGATGAGGGGTTTATGTCTAAATTGTCTGCAAAATGGAAGGGTCCAGCTAAAGTTGAAAAATGTCTGGGTCCAGTAAATTATGCTGTTTCATTTCTTGGTGAGCCTGGAAATGTTGATACCTATCATGTTCAGAATTTAAAAGTCTGTCATGGGTATTTCAAGACTTCTTTTGATGGATTTTTTTAATGGCGCTTTTCCACTGCATGGTACGGCACGGTACGGCTCAGTACAGTTCACT
This sequence comes from Sinocyclocheilus anshuiensis, assembly GCF_001515605.1. Lineage (NCBI taxonomy): Eukaryota > Metazoa > Chordata > Actinopteri > Cypriniformes > Cyprinidae > Sinocyclocheilus > Sinocyclocheilus anshuiensis. The sequence continues at coordinate 802,343 of NW_015539859.1, forward strand.
TTTGGGGGGTTTTCCACTGGGTACAGTACCTGGTACTTCTAACATTTTTTAGAAGTAGCTAACGACACTGTTTACTAGCCACATCACTTCCACAGCAAGATTCAGTTACTTTTAGGTTATGTTTCTGCACAAATTCGTTTGGGCGTAATCCTGAAGGCCACACAGCACATTTTGGTTGTCTCCCATAACTAAATTTAAACTTTGTAGTAGTTACGATAGCTGAATATGGACTCTGTGAGAACTTGAACTAATCGAAGTCTTCACTATTTATACAGCTACTGACATCATGACAATGTGGTGTGAATAAAATAATAATTACAACATTTGGAATCCTAGTTTTGCATTAAAATGCAAATGTTTGTAGTTTTTCTAGATATTACCAATAAATTAATGACCAACCAAATAAATTTCGATCCTGCCCACTTGTGAGAGTTGCACCCCTGAATCCAGACATGTTTTGAAATGGCTCTTTCTGAGTTATAGCCTCCTTTGTGAGAGCCAGATGAGAGAACAGATTAAAGGTCTGAAATGTGTCAGTCAGCATTAACTATTCTTTAGTCTGCTCTGTCTCTTAAGACACTTTCAGAAAGACTCTGTCAGTGCCTGCATGCAGAGCTCAGATCGTAATCTAAATGAACGCCTCTGTCCCTCTCATTTCCCATAATGCCTGTCATTATAATAGATGGGTGGAGTTAAATGGCTGTTTCTTTCTATAGCTTTGCCCTTCGTCCCAAGGAGCCAAAGTGCCAGCTGCATGCCTTTCCTGCTATAAACCTACAAAAAAAGGTTGATGGATGTCTGGATTATTCATTAGGCTGTGTGTTATTTTCCCAAAATTACCCAGAAAACACACACTACATTTGGACGTGGAGCTTTAACATGTTTTGATCTCTGTATGGCACACGCAAATATGATGTCTTTAGCAGTGCTGTTGTGCAGAATCTTTCCGTTCGTGGACCTCTGGAGGGTTTGACTGATGTGTTCAAGACTATTTGCTTTTCACATGGTTGCTTTCTAAAAAAATCCACTTTTAATCAAGTACAGAGAGAGTGCAGATGGGGATTGGAGTTTACATTATTAGATGTGAAGTGTCTGACAAAGTGGAGAGATGAACTGATTGGACAAAGTTTGCGAGCTTCATACCATTTCATCTCAGTAAAACATTCCTGCTTGAGTTTTGTTTGAATATCAAGTAAAGATCTGCTTGTGCGTGCTTCTCAAACAAAAGGCTGCATCTTTGTGAGGCTGTGCAGAGGCGCCGCTAGCAATTTTGGGCCCTATGAAAGAATATGAGTTTGGGTCCCCAACCGCACCAAACATACACTACTATATTGTCCAAAGTATTGGGACACCCCCTTCTAATGAACAGGTTTGACTACTTCAAAAAAAAAAAAAAAAAGG
>NW_015539859.1:803789-818398 GCF_001515605.1 Sinocyclocheilus anshuiensis
GAGAAGTGCTCACTAACACAGATTTAGACAGATTTGTGAACAATATTTGAGAGAAATAGGCCTTTTGTGTACATAGAAAACGTCTTAGATCTTTGAGTTCAGCTCATGAAAAATGGAGGCAAAAACAAAAGTGTTGCGTTTATAATTTTGTTCAGTGTAAAATTATGTTTCCATCTTTGTTGCCATTTAAAAATGATTAAAAAATTTGATTGTTAAAAATTATACAAGTCTAAATAAAACTAGATAAGAAAGTTTGTCAAGACAAACTTTAAGTTGGCTTGAGAAAGCCGGACCAGAAACTTTGAAAAAGTTTGAAAAGATTAAAAAGTTTAAGAAATTGTTGCGATTCGGTTGTTAGGGTACTTGGGGTGGTTATTAGAGCGGTTGCTGGGGTACCCAGGGTGGTTGCTAAGGTGTTGCTATGCGGTTGCTAGGGTACCCAAAATGGTTGCTAGAAATGCAGCTGCTAGAATACCCGTGTGGTTGCTAAGTTGTTGTTATTCGGTTGCTAGGGTACTTGGGGTGGTTATTAGAGCGGTTGCTAGGGTACCCAGGGTGGTTGCTAAGGTGTTGCCATGTGGTTGCTAGGGTACCCAGAATGGTTGCTAGGGTGTTGCTATGCGGTAGCTAAGGTGTTGCTATGCGGTTGCTAGGGTACCCAGGATGGTTGCTAGGGTGTTGCTATGTGGTTGCTAGGGTACCCGAGGCGGTGGCTAAGGTGTTGCTATGCGGGTGCTAGGGTACCCAGGGCGGTTGCTAGGGTGTTGCTAATTTACTCGGGGTGGTTGCTAGGCTGTTGCTATGCGGTTGCTAGGGTACCCAGGATGGTTGCTAGGTTGTTGCTATGCGGTTGCTAGGGTACCCAGGTCGGTTGCTAGGGTGTTGCTATGCAGTTGCTAGGGTACCCGGGGTGGTTGCTAAGGTGTTGCTATGTGGTTGCTAAGGTACTCGGTATGGTTGGTAGGGTGTTGCTATGCGGTTGCTAGGGTACCCGGGGTGGTTGCTAAGGTGTTACTATGCGGTTGCTAGGGTACCCGAGGCGGTGGCTAAGGTGTTGCTATGCGGGTGCTAGGGTACCCGGGATGGTTGCTAGGGTGTTGCTATGCGGGTGCTAGGGTACCCGGGATGGTTGCTAGGGTGTTGCTATGCGGGTGCTAGGGTACCCGGGATGGTTGCTAGGGTGTTGCTATGCGGTTGCTAGGGTACCCGAGGCGGTGGCTAAGGTGTTGCTATGCGGGTGCTAGGGTACCCGGGGTCGTTGCTAGGGTGTTGCTAAGGTACTCTGGGTGGTTGCTAGGGTGTTGCTATGCGGTTGCTAGGGTACCCAGGGAAGTTGCTAGGGTGTTGCTATGTGGTTGCTAGGGTACCCGGGATGGTTGCTAAGTTGTTACTATGCGGTTGCTAGGGTACCCAGGGAAGTTGCTAGGGTGTTTCTATGTGGTTGCTAGGGTACCCGGGATGGTTGCTAGGGTACCCAGGGTGGTTACTAGGGTGTTGCTATGCGGTTGCTAGGGTACCCGAGGTGGTTGCTAAGGTGTTGCTATCCGGTGCTAAGGTACTCTGAGTGGTTGCTAGGGTGTTGCTATACGGCGAGTACTGGAAAAAGTGGTATCGGTGCATCCCTAATAGATAGATAGATAGATAGAAATGCAGCTGCTAGAATACCCCTGTGGTTGCTAGGGTGTTGCTTCATTAGGAAGTCGTGGCCTAATGGTTAGAGAGTCAGACTCGTAACCCAAAGGTTGCGGGTTTGAGTCTCTGGCTGCCCACTGCTCCAGGTGTGTGTTCATGGTGTGTGTTCACTGCTGTGTGTGTGCACTTCACTAATTCACGTCACTTTCACGTCACTATGCGGTTGCTAGGGTGTTGCTATGCGGTTGCTAGGGTACCCTGGGTGGTTGCTAGGTTGGTTTGGATAGTTGCTAGAGTTGCTAGTGTTGCTATGAAGATAGATAGATAGATAGATAGAAATGCAGCTGCTAGAATACCCATGTGGTTGCTAAGGTGTTGCTATTCGGTTGCTAAGATACTCGAGGGGGTTGCTAGGGTGTTGCTATGCAGTTGCCAGGGTACCCGGGGTGGTTGCTAAGGTGTGGCTATGCGGTTGCACGAGATAGCTTGATTTCAAACTTTGAATTGAATAAAAAATGACAAGTAAGCAGTCAGTAATAAAATAAGAAATAAAGAAATTAATAATGATAGCACAAATAAAAAATAACGACAGGCCTTCGAATTAAATAAATTGCTTTTTAGTTTTTCAGGTAGGTCTAACAGTAGGGTTAAGATATTTAACTTTTTTTTTTTTTACCAATTATCGAAAGTGAATCCTGAGCGGTGAACTAATTTTCGGCAGCCAGAATTTCGGTGCATCTCTAATTATTGGCGACATCAGAAATGAATATTATATAATAGATGCTTTTTTGAACATTTTAGCAATGTAAAAATATTAAAAAAGGATTTTTTACACGGCACCCCTGCTCTCGACAGACGGCACCCCAGAGTGCCGCGGCACCCCGGTTGGGAAACACTGTGCTAGGGAACCCAGAGTGGTTGATAGGGTTTTGCTATGCGGTTGCTAGGGCACTCGGGTGGTTGGTATGCAGTTGCTAGGGTACCTGGGGTGGTTGCTAGGCTGTTGCTATGCGGTTGCTAGGGTTCCCAGGATGGTTGCTAGGGGGTTGCTATGCGGTTGCTAAGGTACCCCGTGTGGTGGCTAAGGTTTTGCTATGCGGTTGCTAGGGTGCTTGGGTTGGTTGCTAGGGTGTTGCTATGCGGTTGCTAGGGTACTTGGGGTGGTTGCTAGGGTGTAGCTATACGGTTGCTAAGGTACATGGGGTGGTTGCTAAGTTGTTGCTATGCGGTTGCTAGGGTACTTGGGGTGGTTGCTAGGGTGTAGCTATACGGTTGCTAAGGTACATGGGGTGGTTGCTAAGTTGTTGCTATGCGGTTGCTAGGGTACTTGGGGTGGTTGCTAGGGTGTAGCTATACGGTTGCTAAGGTACATGGGGTGGTTGCTAAGTTGTTGCTATGCGGTTGCTAGGGTACTTGGGGTGGTTGCTAGGGTGTAGCTATACGGTTGCTAAGGTACATGGGGTGGTTGCTAAGTTGTTGCTATGCGGTTGCTAGGGTACTTGGGGTGGTTGCTAGGGTGTAGCTATACGGTTGCTAAGGTACATGGGGTGGTTGCTAAGTTGTTGCTATGCGTTTGCTAAGGTACCTGGAGTGGTTGCTTAGGTTTTGTTATCCGGTTGCTAGGGTACTTGGGGTGGTTGATTTGTGTTGCTATGTGGTTGCTAGGTTGCTTTGGGTGGTTGCTAGGGTGTTGCTATGCGGTTGCTATGGTACTCGGGTGGTTGCTAGGGTGTTGTTCTGCGGTTTCTAGGCTACCTAGGGTGTTGCTATGCGGTTTCTAAGGTACATGCGGTGGTTGCTAGGTTGTTCCAATGCGGTTGCTAAGGTACCTGGGGTGGTTGGTAAGGTTTTGCTATGCGGTTGCTAGGGTACTTGGGGTGGTTGCTAGGGTGTAGCTTTGTGGTTGCTAGGCTGCTTAGGTGGTTGCTAGGGTGTTGCCATGCGGCTGCTGTGGTACTCGGGGAGTTGCTAGGGTGTTGCTATGTTGTTACTAGGGCACTCGGGTTGTTGCTAGGGTGTTGATATTTAGTTGATATGGTACCCGGGGTGGTTGCTAGGGTGTAGCTATGCGGTTGCTATGGCACTCGGGGAGTTTGCTAGGTTGTTGCTATGCGGTTGCTAGGGCACTCAGGTGGTAGCTAGGGTGTTCCTATGCGGTTGCTAGGGTATTTTGGGTGGTTGCTAGGGTGTTGCTATGCGGTTGATAGGGTACCTGAGATGGTTGCTAGGGTGTTGCTATGCGGTTGCTAGGGTACTCGGGTGCTTGCTAGGGTGTTGCTCTGCGGTTGCTAGGCTACCTAGGGTGGTTGCTAGGGTGTTGCTATGCGGTTGATAGGGTACCTGGCATGTTTGCTAGGGTGTTGCTATGCGGTTGATAGGGTACCTGGCATGTTTGCTAGGGTGTTGCTATGCGGTTGATAGGGTACCTGGCATGTTTGCTAGGGTGTTGCTATGCGGTTGATAGGGTACCTGGCATGTTTGCTAGGGTGTTGCTATGCGGTTGATAGGGTACCTGGCATGTTTGCTAGGGTGTTGCTATGCGGTTGATAGGGTACCTGGCATGTTTGCTAGGGTGTTGCTATGCGGTTGATAGGGTACCTGGCATGTTTGCTAGGGTGTTGCTATGCGGTTGATAGGGTACCTGGCATGTTTGCTAGGGTGTTGCTATGCGGTTGCTATGATACCCGGGATGGTTGCTAGGGTAACCGGGCCGGTTGCTAAGGTTTTGTTATACGGTTGCTAGGGTACTTGGGGTGGTTGCTATGTGGTTGCTAGAGTACCTAGGGTGGTTTGCTAGGGTGTTGCTATGCGATTGCTAAGGTACAGGGGTGGTTGCTAGGGTGTTGCTATGCAGTTGCTAAGGTACCCGGGTCGGTTGCTAGGGTGTTGCTATGCGATTGCTAGGGTACTTGGGGTCGTTGCTAGGCTGTTGCTATGGGGTTTCTAGGGTACTGCTAAGGTACCCAGGTCGGTTGCTAGGGTGTTGCTATGCGATTGCTAGGGTACTTGGGGTCGTTGCTAGGCTGTTGCTATGGGGTTTCTAGGGTACCTGGGGTGGTTGCTAGGGTGTTGCTATGCAGTTGCTAAGGTACCTGGAGTGGTTGCTAATGTTTTGCTATGCGGTTGCTAGGGTACTTGGGGTGGTTGATTTGTGTTGCTATGTGGTTGCTAGGGTGCTTCGTGTGGTTGCTAGGGTATTGCTATGCGGTTGCTAGGGCACTCGGGTGGTTGCTAGGGTGTTGCTATGCGGTTGCTAGGGTACTTGGGGGGGTTGCTAGGAATGCGGTTGCTAGGTTACTTGGGGTGGTTGCTAGGATGTTGCTCTGCGGTTGCTAGGGTTCCTAGGGTGGTTGCTATGTTGATCCTATGTGGATGCTAAGGTACCCGGGGTGGTTGCTAAGGTCAAAACCTTAGCACTCGGGTTGTTTCTAGGGTGTTGATATTTAGTTGCTAAGGTTCCTGGGGTGGTTGCTACTGTGTAGATATGCAGTTGCTACGGTACTCGGGGAGTTGATAGGGGGTTGCTATGCGGTTGCAAGGGCACTCGGGTGCTTGCTATGGTGTTGCTATTTAGTTGCTAAGGTACCCGGGGCGGTTGCTAGGGTGTTGCTATGCGGTTGCTAGGGTACCTGGGATGGTTGCTAAGGTGTTGCTATGCAGTTGTTAAGGTACTCGGGGAGTTATGCGGTTGCTAGTTTACCAAAGGGTGGCTGCTAGGGTGTTGCTATGCTGTTGAAAAGGTACCTGAGATGGTTGCTAGGGTGTTGCTATGCGGTTGCTAGGGTACTCGGGATGGTTGCCAGGGTGTTGCTATGCGGTGGCTTGGGCACTCGGGTGGTTGCTAGGTTGTGGCTATTTAGTTGCTGAGGTACCCAGGGCGGTTGCTAGGGTTTTGCTCTGCGGTTGCTAGGGTACCCGGAGTGGTTGCTAGGATGTTGCTATCCGGTAGCTAGGGTACCCGGGATGGTTGCTAGGGTGTTGCTATGCGGCTGCTAGGGCACTCGGGTGGTTGCTATGCAGTTGCTAAGCAACCCGGGGAGGTTGCTAGGGTGTTGCTAAGCGGTTGCCTGGGTACCCAGAGTGGTTGCTAGGGTGTTTCTACGCGGTTGCTAGGGTACCGGGGGTGGTTGCTAGGGTGTTGATATGCGGTTGCTAGGGTACCCGGGGTTGTTGCTAGGGTTTTGCTATGCTGTTGCTGGGGTACCCGGTGTGGTTGCTAAGGTGTTGCTATGCGGTTGCTAGGGTGCATGGGGTGGTTTCTAGTGTGTTGCTATGCAGTTGCTAGGGTACCTAGGGTGGTTGCTAGAGTGCTGCTATGCGGTTGCTAAGGTACCCCGTGTGGTTGCTAAGGTTTTGCTATGCGGTTTCTAGGGTGCATGGGGTGGTTGCTAGGGTGTTGCTATGCGGTTGCTAGGGTACCTAGGGTGGCTGCTAGAGTGTTGCTATGCGGTTGCTAAGGTACATGTGGTGGTTGCTAAGGTTTTGATATGCAGTTGCTAGGGTACTTGGGGTGGTTGCTAGGGTGTTGCTTTATGGTTGCTAGGGTACCCAGAGTGGTTGCTAGGGTGTTGCTATGCTGTTGCTAAGGTACCCCATGTGGCTGCTAATGTGTTGCTATGCGTGTGTAGCTATGTGGTGGCTAAAGTAGGTGGCCTTATGGTTAGAGAGTCGGACTCGTAACCCAAAGGTTGTGGGTTCGAGTCTCGTACCGCGGTTTCTAGGGTACCTAGGGTGGTTGCTAGGGTGTTGCTATGCGATTGCTAAGGTACGGGGTGGTTGCTAGGGTGTTGCTATGCAGTTGCTAAGGTACCCGGGGCGGTTGCTAGGGTGTTGCTATGCGATTGCTAAGGTACGGGGTGGTTGCTAGGGTGTTGCTATGCAGTTGCTAAGGTACCCGGGGCGGTTGCTAGGGTGTTGCTATGTGGTTGATAGGGTACCTGGGATGCTTGCTAGGGTGTTGCTATGCGGTTGCTATGATACCCGGGATGGTTGCTAGGGTAACCGGGCCGGTTGCTAAGGTTTTGTTATACGGTTGCTAGGGTACTTGGGGTGGTTGCTATGTGGTTGCTAGGGTACCTAGGGTGGTTTGCTAGGGTGTTGCTATGCGGTTGCTAAGGTACAGGGGTGGTTGCTAGGGTGTTACTATGCAGTTGCTAAGGTACCCGGATCGGTTGCTAGGGTGTTGCTATGCGATTGCTAGGGTATTTGGGGTGGTTGCTATGCTGTTGCTATGGGGTTGCTAGTTTACCTGGGGTGGTTGCTAGTGTGTTGCTATGCAGTTGCTAATGTACCTGGAATGGTTCCTAATGTTTTGCTATGCGGTTGCTAGGGTACTTGGGGTGGTTGATTTGTGTTGCTATGTGGTTGCTAGGGTGTTGCTATGCGGTTGCTAAGGTACCTGGAGGGGTTGCTAATGTTTTGCTATGCGGTTGCTAAGGTACCTGGAGGGGTTGCTAATGTTTTGCTATGCGGTTGCTAAGGTACCTGGAGGGGTTGCTAATGTTTTGCTATGCGGTTGCTAAGGTACCTGGAGGGGTTGCTAATGTTTTGCTATGCGGTTGCTAAGGTACCTGGAGGGGTTGCTAATGTTTTGCTATGCGGTTGCTAAGGTACCTGGAGGGGTTGCTAATGTTTTGCTATGCGGTTGCTAAGGTACCTGGAGGGGTTGCTAATGTTTTGCTATGCGGTTGCTAAGGTACATGGGGTGGTTGCTAGTGTGTTGCTATGCAGTTGCTATGGTACTCGGGGAGTTGATAGGGTGTTGCTATGCGGTTGCAAGGGCACTTGGGTGCTTGCTAGTGTGTTGCTATGCAGTTGCTAGGGTACCTAGGGTGGCTGCTAGAGTGTTGCTATGCGGTTGCTAAGGTACATGGGGTGGTTGCTAACGTTTTACTATGCAGTTGCTAGGGTACTTGGGGTGGTTGCTAGGCTGTTGCTTTATGGTTGCTAGGGTACCCAGAGTGGTTGCTACTGCTGGTGTGTGTGTGTTCACTGCTGTGTGTGTGCACTTTGGATGAATTAAATGCAGAGCACTAATTCCAAGTATGGGTCACCATACTTGGCCACATGTCACTTTCACATGGGGTGGTTGCTAGATTGTTGCTATGCGGTTGCTAAGGTACCAGGCGTGGTTGCTAGGGTGTTGCTATGCGGTTGCTAGGGTACCTTCGGTGGTTGCTAGAGTGTTGCTATGCGGTTGCTAAGGTACCCCGTGTGGTTGTTAAGGTGTTGCTATGCGGTTGCTAGGGTGCATGGGGTGGTTGCTAGGGTGTTTCTATGCGGTTCCTAGGGTACCTAGGGTGGTTGCTAGAGTGTTGCTATGCGGTTGCTAAGGTACCCCGTGTGGTTGCTAAGGTTTTGCTATGCGGTTTCTAGGGTGCATGGGGTGGTTGCTAGGGTGTTGTTATGCGGTTGCTAGGGTACCTAGGGTGGCTGCTAGAGTGTTGCTATGCGGTTGCTAAGGTACATGGGGTGGTTGCTAAGGTTTTGATATGCAGTTGCTAGGGTACTTGGGGTGGTTGCTAGGGTGATGCTTTATGGTTGCTAGGGTACCCAGAGTGGTTGCTAGGGTGTTGCTATGCTGTTGCTAAGGTACTTAGTGTGTAGCTATACGGTGGCTAAAGTAGGTGGCTTGGGAAGTAGTGGCCTAATGGTTAGAGAGTCGGTCTCGTAACCCAAAGGTTGTGGGTTTGAGTCTCGTACCGGCAGGGATTGTGGGGGGGGGGGGGGAATGTACGGCACTCTCTTCCGCCTTCAATACCACGACTGAGGTGCCCTTGAGCAAGACACCGAACCCCAACTGCTCCCCGGGCGCCGCAGCATAAATGGCTGCCCACTGCTGGTGTGTATTCACGGTGTGTGTGTGTTCACTGCTGTGTGTGTGCACTTTGGATGGATTAAGTGCAGAGCACTAATTCGAAGTATGGGTAACCATACTTGGCCACGTCACTTTCACTTTCACATGGGGTGGTTGCTAGATTGTTGCTATGCGGTTGCTAAGGTACCAGGGGTGGTTGCTAGGGTGTTGCTATGTGGTTTCTAGGGTACCTAGGGTGGTTGCTAGAGTGTTGCTATGCGGTTGCTAAGGTACCCCTTGTGGTTGCTAAGGTTTTGCTATGCGGTTGCTAGGGTACTTGCTACCGCATAGCAACACCCTAGTAACCATCTCAGGTACCCTATCTACAGCATAGCAACATCCTAGCAACCACCCTTTGGTAAACTAGCAACCGTATAACTCCCCGAGTACCTTAACAACCGCATAGCAACAACTTAGCACCCATCCCAGGTACCCTAGCAACCGCATAGCAACACCCTAGCAACCCCCCCGGGTACCTTAGCAACTAAATAGCAAGATACCCCGTGTGGTTGCTAAGGTGTTGATATGCGGTTGCTAGGGTGCATGGGGTGGTTGCTAGGGTGTTTCTATGCGGTTGCCAGGGTACCTAGGGTGGTTGCTAGAGTGTTGCTATGCGGTTGCTAAGGTACCCCTTGTGGTTGCTAAGGTTTTGCTATGCGGTTGCTAGGGTACTTGCTACCGCATAGCAACACCCTAGTAACCATCTCAGGTACCCTATCTACAGCATAGCAACATCCTAGCAACCACCCTTTGGTAAACTAGCAACCGTATAACTCCCCGAGTACCTTAACAACCGCATAGCAACAACTTAGCACCCATCCCAGGTACCCTAGCAACCGCATAGCAACACCCTAGCAACCACCCGAGTGCCCTAGCAACCGCATAGCAATACCCTAGCAACCACCCGAAGCACCCTAGCAAGTAGGATCAACATAACAACCACCCTAGGAACCCTAGCAACCGCAGAGCAACATCCTAGCAACCACCCCAAGTACCCTAGCAACCGCATAGCAACACCCTAGCAACCACCCGAGTGCCCTAGCAACCGCATAGCAATACCCTAGCAACCACACGAAGCACCTTAGCAACCACATAGCAACACAAATCAACCACCCCAAGTACCCTAGCAACCGTATAGCAAAACATTAGAAACCACTCCAGGTACCTTAGCAACCGCATAGCAACAACCTAGCAACCACCGCATGTACCTTAGCAACCGCATGGCTACACCCTAGCAACCACCCCAGGTACCCTAGCAACCCCATAGCAACAGCCTAGCAACCACCCCAAGTACCCTAGCAATCGCAGAGCAACACCCTAGCAACCGACCCGGGTACCTTAGCAACTGCATAGCAACACCCTAGCAACCACTCTTGTACCTTAGCAACCGCATAGCAACACCCTAGCAAACCACCCTAGGTACCCTAGCAACCACATAGCAATCACCCCAAGAACCCTAGCAACTGTATAACAAAACCTTAGCAACCGGCCCGGTTACCCTAGCAACCATCCCGGGTATCATAGCAACCGCATAGCAACACCCTAGCAACAATCCCAGGTACCCTATCACCACATTGCAACACCCTAGCAACCGCACCGGGTACCTTAGCTACTGCATAGCAACACCCTAGCAACCACCCCTGTACCTTAGCAACCGCATAGCAACACCCTAGCAAACCACCCTAGGTACTTTAGCAACCACATAGCAACCACCCCAAGTACCCTAGCAACCGTATAACAAAACCTTAGCAACCGGCCCGGTTACCCTAGCAACCATCCCGGGTACCATAGCAACCGCATAGCAACACCCTAGCAAATATGCCAGGTACCCTATCAACCGCATAGCAACACCCTAGCAACCACCAAAAATACCCTAGCAACCGCATAGGAACACCCTAGCTACCACCTGAGTGCCCTAGAAATCGCATAGCAACACCCTAGCAAACTCCCAGAGTACCATAGCAACCGCATAGCTACACCCTAGCAACCACCCCGGGTACCATATCAACTAAATATCAACACCCTAGCAACAACCCGAGTGCCCTAGTAACCACATAGCAACACCCTATCAACTCCCCGAGTACCATAGCAACTGCATAGCTACACCGTAGCAACCACCCAGGAACCTTAGCAACTAAATATCAACACCCTAGAAACAACCCGAGTGCTAAGGTTTTGACCTTAGCAACCACCCCGGGTACCTTAGCATCCACGTAGGATCAACATAACAACCACCCTAGGAACCCTAGCAACCGCAGAGCAACATCCTAGCAACCACCCCAAGTACCCTAGCAACCGCATCGCAAAACCTTAGCAACCACCCCAGGTACCTTAGCAACCGCATTGGAACAACCTAGCAACCAACGCATGTACCTTAGGAACCGCATAGCAACACCCTAGCAACCACCCTAGGTAGCCTAGCAACCGCAGAGCAACACCCTAGCAAGCACCCGAGTACCATAGCAACACCCTAGCAACCACCCGAAGCACCCTAGCAACCACATAGCAACACAAATCAACCACCCCAAGTACCCTAGCAACCGCATAGCAAAACATTAGCAACCACTCCAGGTACCTTAGCAACCGCATAGCAACAACCTAGCAACCATCCCATGTACCTTAGCAACCGTATAGCTACACCCTAGCAACCACCGCAAGTACCCTAGATAACAAAACCTAAGCAACCACTCCAGGTACCTTAGCAACCGCATAGCAACAACCTAGCAACCATCCCATGTACCTTAGCAACCGTATAGCTACACCCTAGCAACCACCGCAAGTACCCTAGCAACCACATAGCAACACCCTAGCAACCACCCAAAGTACCCTAGCAACCGCATAGCAAAACCTTAGCAACCACACGGGGTACCTTAGCAACCACATAGCAACCCCCTAGCAACCATCCTGGGAACCCTAGCAACCGCATAGCAACAGCCTGGCAACCACCCCAGGTACCCTAGCAACTGCATAGCAACCAACCGAGTGCCCTAGCAACCGCATAGCAACACCCTAGCAACCACTCTGGGTACCCTAGCAACCACATAGCAACACCCTAGCAACAGCCTGGGTACCATAGTAACCACATAGTAGCACCCTAGCAACCACATAGCAACACCCTAGCAACAGCCTGGGTACCATAGCAACCACATAGTAACACCCTAGCAACCACCCAAAGTACCTTAGCAACCGCACAAGTAGGATGTTGCTCTGCGGTTGCTAGGGTTCCTAGGGTGGTTGCTATGTTGTTCCTATGTGGATGCTAAGGTACCCGGGGTGGTTGCTAAGGTCAAAACCTTAGCACTCGGGTTGTTTCTAGGGTGTTGATATTTAGTTGTTAAGGTTCCTGGGGTTGTTGCTACGGTGTAGCTATGCAGTTGCTATGGTACTCGGGGAGTTGATAGGGTGTTGCTATGCGGTTGCAAGGGCACTCGGGTGCTTGCTAGGGTGTTGCTATTTAGTTGCTAAGGTACCCGGGGCAGTTGCTAGGGTGTTGCTTTGCGGTTGCTAGGGTACCTGGGATGGTTGCTAAGGTGTTGCTATGTGGTTGTTAAGGTACTCGGGGAGTTATGCGGTTGCTAGTTTACCAAAGGGTGGTTGCTAGGGTGTTGCTATGCGGTTGATAGGCTACCTGAGATGGTTGCTAGGGTGTTGCTATGCGGTTGCTAGGGTACTCGGGATGGTTGCCAGGGTGTTGCTATGCGGTTGCTTGGGCACTTGGGTGGTTGCTAGGTTGTGGCTATTTAGTTCCTGAGGTACCCAGGGCGGTTGCTAGGGTGTTGCTCTGCAGTTGCTAGGTTACCTGGGATGGTTGCTAGGGTTTTGCTATGCGGTTGCTAGGGTACCCAGGATGGTTGCTAGGGTGTTGCTTTGCGGTTGCTAGGGTACCCGGGCCAGTTGCTAAGGTGTTGCTATGCGGTTGCTAGGTTACTTGGGGTTGTTGCTAGGGTGTTGCTATTTAGTTGCTAAGGTACCCGGGGTGGTTGCTAGGGTGTAGCTATGTGGTTGCTATGGTACTCGGGGAGTTGATATGGTGTTGCTATGCGGTTGCTAGGGCGCTCGGGTGGTTGCTAGGGTGTTGCAATTTAGTTGCTAAGGTACCCGGGGTGGTTGGTAGGGTAGCTGGGATGGTTGCTAGGGCGTTACTTTGCGGTTGCTAGGGTACCCTGGATGGTTTCTAGAGTGTTGCTTTGCGATTGCTAGGGTACCCAGGATGGTTGCTAAGGTGTTACTATGTAGTTGGTATCGTACTTGGGGTGGTTGCTAGAGTGTTGCTATGTGGTTGCTAGGGTACCTGGGGTGGTTGCTAGGGTGTTGCTATGCGGTTGCTTGGCTTTCTCAAGCCAACTTAATAATAATAAGTTTAAATAGCATTTCAGTAAGTTGGCTTTCTCAAGCCAGCTTAATAATAATAAGTTTAAATTGCATTTCAGTAAGTTGGCTTTCTCAAGCCAACTTAACTAGAAGCTAAAGTTAGTGAACTAACTTTGATGTTGGCTTGGCAAAAGACCCAGAGTACTTGTGTGTCCAGCGTCCTTTAGCTGCCCCGCTGCAAAAAAACTTACAACAGTATTTTTCTATGGACCCTTGCTATTTTCTATTCTAATAAAAATCCTAAGCTATGACAACAGCTTCGACAGAGTTGGTTAGCTGGATGTGAAATAAGTCATGCCTTTTATTGTTTTCCCTGTGTGCTATTTCAAAGTCCTGTCACCGAAGCATTGTGGGCAACGACACAGAAGATAACTGAAACAATGCGGTTTAACTCAAGGTGATCATTAGGGGTACAAGCACAATGGTTTGTGTAGATGATGCAATTACACAATGGACGTATCTCTTTTCAAGTAAATTATGAGTCCTTATGTGAGTACTATTATATGCACAATATGAAAATAGATAACTAATATAGTGTCCCTTCTTCACTTTTTCAGTAATGTCTGACAACTTGAGAAATATATTGTCAATACCATTAAAATTAAGATAAAAAAGTAATGGTCTATCAGTATTTAGGAGATATATACAGTTTTTGTATACTTAATATTGGGCTTTATTAAAGGTTACGAAAATATAATGAATTTATATGCATTTTTATTCGGGCACTTAAATGAAACCCGATCGTTGAACTGATCTTGAAGGATTTGCTATCCTGTGGCTTCCTCGTGTGGCCAACATTAGCAATATGGCCTTCATCTCTAAACAAAATTAAGATGAAATGGCCAATATTTCTTGAATGATTACAAATGTTTAAAGGGGTCATATGATGCTTTTTTAAAGATCATTATTTTGTGTATTTGGTGTAACAGAATATGTTGACATGCTTTAATGTTCAAAAAACATGACTAGTTTACTGATAATATACCCACATTAAATTCGAATTTACTGATTCTGTATATTATTTCATGCTTTAAGAGTTTAATTTTCGACTTACATTTTTAAGCAGTGATGATTGATTATTATGTGACTTGTTAAATGTTTTTTTTTTTTTACAATTATAATGTATAAACAATATAATTATGAAAAAAGAAGAAGAGTTATTGTTTTCATAATATTTTGTATAGACAATTGTTATTTTGCATTGTAATGAAGGTTTTTATGACAACAAAAATTGTCATTACTAAAAATTAAACACTAATTTCATTCATATTGTTTTTCAATAGGTCAAGCACCTTTTCATAAATATGGCTGTTTCCAAGGTTTTTTTTTTATTTTTAGGATTTACATTTCAAAAAGTAAAAGACAAGTAGGCTACTTCAAGCTTTTTAAGCAGCTTGTACAAACCCTGGTAATTTTTGTTATAGACCGCTGTAATTGTCTATTCTAACAAAAAAGTTTATGATATAAAAAAAAAATAGATATCAGTTAAACTGCGCGATAAACAATTTGCAAACAACAGTATAACAGAGCAGGTTTTAGGTTTGTAGATGTTTAGATGCAGAAATGGAAGAATCACATGTAAAATAACATTGCATGCGGTCGCTTTAATGTTCAAATCCAATATAATGATCATAATGATCCACCTCTGATTTATTTATCAACAGTTTATGTTCACATGAGACTAGTGTTGTCAAAAGACCCGGTATTTCGGTACCAAGTCGGTACTAAAAAAATGAAAACGTTACGGTAC
>NW_015539859.1:820220-821137 GCF_001515605.1 Sinocyclocheilus anshuiensis
AATGACTAGTTTACTGATAATATACCCACATTAAGCTCGAATTTACTGATTCTGTATATTATTTCATGCTTTAAGAGTTAAATTTTCGACATACATTTTTAAGCAGTGATGATTGATTATGTGACTTGTTAACATTTTTTTTTTTACAATTATAATATATAAACAATATAATGATGAAAAAAGTACAAGAGTTATTGTTTTCATAATATTTTGTATAGACAATTGTTATTTTGCATTGTAATGAAGGTTTTTATGACAACAAAAATTGTCATTACTAAAAATTAAACACTAATTTCATTCATATTGTTTTCCAATAGGTCAAGCACCTTTTCATAAACATGGCTGTTTCCAAGGCTTATTTTTTTAGGATTTACATTTCAAAAAGTAAAAGACAAGTGCTACTTCAAGCTTTTTAAGCAGCTTGTACAAACCCTGGTAATTTTTGTTATAGACCGCTGTAATTGTCGATTCTAACATACAAGGTTATTATGAAAAAAAAATGTAGATATCAGTTAAATTGCGCGATAAACAATTTGCAAACAACAGTATAACAGAGCAGGTTTTAGGTTTGTAGATGTTTAGAAGCAGAAATGGAAGAATCCTAACATAACATTTGATATAGTTCTCATTAAATATTGATTCTTGTTAGAGCAATAAATTAATAAATAAATAAATACATAAAACCAGAAAATCGTTCGTTTGTCTTGGCTTCTTTTATTTATAGATTAAAGGGGTCATATGATGCTGCTAAAAAGAACATTATTTTGTGTATTTGGTGTAATGAAATGTGTTTATGTGGTTTAATGTTCAAAAAACACATTATTTTCCACATACTGTACATTATTGTTTCTCCTCTATGCCCCGCCTTCTGGAAACGCATCGATTTTTACAAAGCTCATCGGTCTAAAAAAGCGAGG
>NW_015539859.1:821304-824091 GCF_001515605.1 Sinocyclocheilus anshuiensis
CGGCGGCCTAGAGTGAGCAGAGGCCGGGGGATAAAGTGAGGAACGGCCGGGGGCTAGGGTGAGCAGAGGCGTCGGATTTGACGAAGGAGCGTCCGGCGGGCTTGCAGCAACCACATGTGACGACCCCGGGCTGGATTCCGCTTCGTCCACGGTGAAAGCCGATCCGGCGATCCACAGAGCAAAGTTGTAGTATTTCCTCAGCAACCAGCACAGATCATCTCCAGGCATGATGAAGCAGATATCGTCCTCTTTTGGAAGGCCAAACAAAGTAGTTTCGCTTTCACAACAAATCACACAGTGCCTTCACGACATGGCGGCAGCAACAACAATACTACAGTGAGAATAAAAGTTACGCCTTCTTTCTTTGCGTGAACATTTGGGCGGTGTTATGCAAATCTTCCCACATAGTGATGTAGATATGTGGGGGCGTGTTAGAACGAGCCGTTTTAGGTAGGCGTGGCTGACTCTTAACTTTTATAAAGAATGTCTCTTTGGATTTGAGACTTTAGTCTTTGCAACTTTACAGATCTTCTTTATGCACCAAGAGCTTGTAACACTCCAAAGAGAAAGGAAAAATTTTAATCGCATCATATGACCCCTTTAACACTAAAGCGACCGCATTTATCAGCTGCTTTCTGTCTTCAGTGTTCACATCCATCCACCTCCGATTTATTTCTCAACAGTTTATGTTCACGTGAGACATAAACGATAGCTTGGCGAATATCATCAAAAACGGTCATGTATTTTGAAATAATCTTTTATGTGATTGTCCGTTGTAGCGCTGAAGCCAGAATCAACGCGCTGCGGAGCGTGAGCGATCGAGACACGACGCGTTGCTCTGCAGTTAAACACAGAATATCTCACAAGCACTCATAAGCACTTATTTGACCTCTATGATATGTTCTTCTAATTGTATTATCTTGTTGTGTAAGTGTTGTAATGTACAAGGCTTAAAAAACACATGTAAATGTAGTTTTTTGTCCATTTAAGTGCTGAGAAGCCGGCGCGACGCCAGGCGGATGTCAGTGAAACATAAATAAAGCTCACATGCACTCAACTTAGCTCTTAATATGTTCTTATAATTATATCCTGTAAATTCGCTGGAGTGTTTGCATTCACAAGGCTTTAAGTACAGAAATACTTAAGTGCAAATACAGAAGTTTAATGAGGACACTGCAGTGAGCTCGCGATCTCAGTAAGCTGACGCAAGGCTTTCAGTTACACAAAAAAAACAGCTCACAAACACCTGAATTTAGCTCTTGTTGTGTTCTAATGGGTGGATTGCATGCAATCGCTGGAATATTTTATTTTAAAAGGCTCTAAAACAAGTGCATATGCAGGAGTTTTTTTATGAGAACGTATGGACCGCACTTGCTGATCGGTGCGGTGACAGTTCTCTCATCTTTCACACTGTTCTCTGGCCAGACAGTCATTATTAATGAGGCCTGACCTGGTAATGATCAGATATGTTGTGTAGCTTGTCCGTGTGAATGAAATTTATGTATTTATTTGTATTTTTTACAGATTTTAAAGTGAAACTGAGTAAGAGGAGTTATACGACTCCTCCCTCTAGAGGAGGTGAAATTGCCAATGTAAGCCTATGGGAAATTTTTCATATTTAATAATTATTTATAAAAAAAAAACTGTGAGTCTGATCAGTCTGAAAAGATATAGCAACAAACTACCCATCAGGGCCCAGGTCTCTGCCGAGTTTGGGGCTTTTGGCTTTAAAGCCCTAGGAGGAAATAGGTTTAGTAAATTGACTCTCAGAAGAAAATATATTAATAATAATAACTAGATAAAAAGTTCGTCAAGACAAACTTTAAGTTGGCTTGAGAAAGCCGGACCAGAAAGTTTGAAAAAGTTTGAAAAGATTAAAAAGTATAAGAAATTTAAAAAGTTTTAAGTTTGATGGTTTTCAGTCTGAAACAGCAAAGTTTGAATATTTTGAAGGCAATACAGGCTGTCAGAGATAGATAGATAGATAGATAGATAGATAGATAGATAGTAGCATGTCGCTAGCATTTTTCTAGCATGATTAGCAAGTGACTAGCATGTTGCTAGCATGATTAACATGCTACTATCATGTTGCTAGCATGATTAACAAGTGACTAGCATCTTGCTAGCATGATTAGCAAATGACTCGCATGTTGCTAGCATGATTAGCCAGTTACTAGCATGTTGCTAGCATGTTTCTAGCATGATTAGCAAATGACTAGCATGTCGCTAGCATGATTAGCAAGTTGCTAGCATGTTGTTTGTACGTTTCTAGCATGATTACCATGTCGCTACGATAGATAGATAGATAGATAGATATCGTCAGATGATAGATAGATAGATAGATGCAGCTGCTAGAATATCAATGTGGTTGCTAAGGTGTTGCTATTCGGTTGCTAGCGTACCCGGGGAGGTTGCTAAGGTGTTGCTATGCGGTTGCTAGGATACCCGGGGTGGTTGCTAAGGTTTTGCTATGTGGTTTCCAGGGTACCCAGTGCAGTTGCTAGGGTGTTGCTATGCGGTTGCTAGGGTACCTGGGATGGTTGCTAGGGTGTTGCTATTCGGTTGCTAGGGTACCTGGGGTGGTTGCTAAGGTGTTGCTATGCGGTTGCTAGGATACCCGGGGTGGTTGCTAAGGTTTTGCTATGTGGTTTCCAGGGTACCCAGTGCAGTTGCTAGGGTGTTGCTATGCGGTTGCTAGGGTACCTGGGATGGTTGCTAGGGTGTTGCTATTCGGTTGCTAGGGTACCTGGGGTGGTTGCTAAGGTGTTGCTATGCGGTTGCTAGGGT
>NW_015539859.1:824514-828181 GCF_001515605.1 Sinocyclocheilus anshuiensis
CAGATGATAGAAAGAAAGAAAGAAATATTCAGATGATAGGTAGATAGATAGATAGATAGATATTAGATAGATGAGTTTTAATGAGTTTGAATGGGTTAGAAATAGTACATAGAAGGCAAGTCTGATTGAGTCTAATGGGCTTCAGTGTGTTTAGATTTGAATTTTGACAGTTGGAGTTTGACAGTTTGTCGGAATGTTCAGGTGAGCAGAGACTTTTCAATGTAAGTCTATGGGATTTTTATGATTTTTAATATTCATTTTTATGAAAACCGTAAGTCCAATCAGTTAGAAAAGATATAGCAACTAACTTCAGATCAGTCTGAAGATATGGGCTGAGTTTGGAGACTGTAGAGTTAAAGCTCTAGGAGGAGATAGAGTTGATTATTTTAGTCTCAGAAGAATAATAATAATAATAATAACTAGATAAAAAAATTCGTATTGACAAACTTTAAGTTGGCTTGAGAAAGCTGGACCAGAAAGTTTGAAAAGATTAAAAAGTTTAAGAAATTTTAAAAATTTTAAGTTTGATGGTTTTCAGTCTGAAATAGCAAAGTTTGAATATTTTGAAGGCAATACAGTCTGTCAGAGATAGATTGTCGCTAGCATTTTTCTAGCATGATTAGCAAGTGACTAGCATGTTGCTAGCATGATTAACATGCTACTATCATGTTGCTAGCATGATTAACAAGTGACTAGCATCTTGCTAGCATGATTAGCAAAGTGGCTAGCATGTCGCTGGAATGTTTCTAGCATGATTAGCAAATGACTAGCATTTAACAAATGACTAACAAACAACATGCTAGCAACTTGCTAATAATGCTAGCGATAGCATTATTAGCAAGTTGCTAGCATGTTGTTTGTACGTTTCTAGCATGATTACCATGTCGCTAGGATAGATAGGTAGATAGATAGATAGATAGATAGATAGATAGATGCAGCTGCTAGAATATCCATGTGGTTGCTAAGGTGTTGCTATGCGGTTGCTAGGATACCCGGGGTGGTTGCTAAGGTTTTGCTATGTGGTTGCCAGGGTACCCAGGGCAGTTGCTACGGTGTTGCTATGCGGTTGCTAGGGTACCTGGGATGATTGCTAGGCTGTTGCTATTCGGTTGCTAGGGTACCTGGGGTGGTTGCTGAGGTGTTGCTATGCGGTTGCTAAGGTACTCTGGGTGGTTGCTAGAGTGTTGCTATGTGGTTGCGAGGGTACGTGGGGCGGTTGCTAACATGTTGCTATAAGGTTGCTAAGGTACTCAGTGTGGTTGTTAGGGTGTTGCTATGTGGTTGCTAGGGTACCCAGGGTGGTTGCTAGGTTGGCTTGGATAGTTGCTAGAGTGTTGCTATTAAGATTGATAGATAGATAGATAGATAGATAGATAGATAGATCGATAGATATTAGATAGATGAGTTTTAATGAGTTTGAATGGGTTAGAAATAGTACATAGAAGGCAAGTCTGATTGAGTCTAATTGGCTTCAGTGTGTTTAGATTTGAATTTTGACAGTTGGAGTTTGACAGTTTGTTAGAATGTTCAGGTGAGCAGAGACTTTTCAGTGTAAGTCTATGGGATTTTTATGATTTTTAATATTTATTTTTATGAAAACCGTAAGTCCAATCAGTTATAAAAGATATAGCAACTAACTTCAGATCAGTCTGAAGATATGGGTTGAGTTTGGAGTCTGTAGAGTTAAAGCTCTAGGAGGAGATAGAGTTGATAATTTTAGTCTAAAAAGAAGAAGAATAATAACTAGATAAAAAAGTTCATCAAGAAAAACTTTAAGTTGGTTTGAGAAAAGCCGGTGCAGAAATATGCTATGCGGTTGCTAGGGTACCCGGGTTGGTTGCTAAGGTGTTGCTATGCGGTAGCTAGGGTACCCGGGGAGTTTGCTAAGCTGTTGCTATGCGGTTGCTAGGGTACCCCGGGCAGATGCTAAGGTGTTGCTATGCGGTTGCTAAGGTACTCAGGCGGTTGCTAGGGTATGCGGGGCGGTTGCTAAGGTGTTGCTATGCGGTTGCTAGGGTACCCGGGGTGGTTGCTAAGGTGTTGCTATGCGGATGCTAAGGTACTCGGGGTGGTTGCTAGGGTGTTGCTAGGGTACCCGGGGTGGTTGCTAAAGTGTTGCTATGCGGTTGCTAAGGTACTTGGGGTGGTTGCTAGTGTGTTACTGGGGTACCCGGGGTGGTTGCTAAGGTGTTGCTAGCATGTTTTTAGCATGATTGGCAAGTGACTAGCATGTTGCTAGCATCATTAGCAAGTGACTAGCATGTCGCAAGCATGATTAGCAAGTTACTAGCATGATGCTAGCATGATTAACAAGTTACTAGCATGTCGCTACCATGTTTCTAGCATGATTAACATGCTACTAGCATTTTGCTAGCATGATTAAAAAGTGACTAGCATGTTGCTAGCATTATTAGCAAGTGACTAGCATGTTGCAAGCATGTTTCTAGCACGATTAGCATGCTACTAGCATTTTGCTAGCATGATTAAAAAGTGACTAGCATGTTGCTAGCATTATTAGCAAGCAACTAGTATGTCGTTAGCATGATTAGCAAGTTACTAGCATGTTGCTAGCATGATTAACAAGTTACTAGCATGTTGTTTGTACGTTTTTAGCATGATTAGCATGTCGCTAGGATAGATAGAAAGAGTCAGATGATAGATAGATAGATAGATAGATAGAAAGAAATAGTCAGATGATAGATAGATGGATAGATAGATAGATGAGTTTGAATGAGTTTGAATGGGTTAGAAATTAATCTAAATCAAAGTCTGATTGTGTCTAATGGGCTTCAGTGTGTTTAGATTTGAATTTTGACAGTTGGAGTTTGACGGAATGTTCAGATGAGCAGAGACTTTTCAATTCAAGTCTATGGGATTTTTATGATTTTTAATATTTCATTTTTATGAAAACTGTAAGTCCGATCAGTTAGAAAAGATATAGCAACTAACTTCAGATCAGTCTGAAGATATGGGCTGAGTTTGGAGTCTGTAGAGTTAAAGCTCTAGGAGGAGTTAGAGTTGATAATTTTAGTCTTAGAAGAAGAAGAATAATAACTAGATAAAAAAAGTTAGTCACGACAAACTTTAAGTTGGCTTGAAAAAGCCGAACCAGAAAGTTTGAAAAAGTTTGAAAAGAATAAAAAGTTTAAGAAGTTTAAAAAGTTTTAAGTTTGATGGTTTTCATTATGAAATAGCAAGGTTTGAATATTTTAAAGGCAATACAGTCTGTCAGAGATGATAAATAGATAGATAGATAGATAGATAGATAGATGTAGATAGCATGTTGCTAGCATGATTAGCAAGTGACTAGCATGTCGCTAGCATGATTAACATGTGACTAGCATTTTGTTAGCATGATTAACAAGTGACTTGCATGTCGTTAGCATGATTAGCAAGTTATTAGCATGTCGCTATCATGTTGCTAGCATGATTAGCAAGTGACTAGCATGATTAACATGTGACTAGCATGTTCTTAGCATGATTAACAAGTGACTTGCATGTTGTTAGCATGATTAGCAAGTGACTAGCATATCGCTATCATGATTAACATGTGACTAGCATGTTGTTAGCATGATTAACAAGTGACTTGCATGTCGTTAGCATGATTAGCAAGTTATTAGCATGTCGCTATCATGTTGCTAGCATGATTAGCAAGTGACTAGCATGT
>NW_015539859.1:828357-829035 GCF_001515605.1 Sinocyclocheilus anshuiensis
TAAATTTTTGGTCAGAAGAAGAAGAAGAAGAAGAAGAAGAAGTTTAAATACAATATCAGTAAGTTGGCTTTCACAAGCCAACTTAATAATAATAAGTTTAAATAGCATTCAGTAAGTTGGCTTTCACAAGCCAACTTAATAGCTAGATAAAAAAGTTCGTCAAGACAAACTTTAAGTTGCTTGAGAAAAGCCGGACCAGAAATATGCTATGCGGTTGCTAGGGTACGCGGGGTTATTTCTAGCATGATTAACAAGTGACTAGAATGTTGCTAGCATCATTAGCAAGTGACTAGCATGACGCTAGCATGATTAGCAAGTTACTAGCATGTCGCTAGCATTATTAGCAAGTTATTAGCATGTCGCTAGCATGTTTCTAGCACGATTAGCATCCTACTAGCATTTTGCTAGCATAATTAAAAAGTGACTAGCATGTTGCTAGCATCATTAGCAAGCGACTAGTATGTCGTTAGCATGATTAGCAAGTTACTAGCATGTTGCTAGCATGATTAAAAAGTTACTAGCATGTTGTTAACATGATTAACCAGTTACTATCATGTTGCTAGCGTGATTAGCATGTTATTAGCATTATTCTAGCATGATTAGCAAGTTACTAGCATGTTTCTAGCATAATTAGCAAGTTACTAGCATTTTGCTAGCATGTTTCTAGCATGATTAGCA
>NW_015539859.1:829144-830676 GCF_001515605.1 Sinocyclocheilus anshuiensis
AGATAGATAGAAATAGTCAGAATATAGATAAATAGATAGATAGATAGATAGATAGATGATAGATAGATAGATAGATTGATAGATAGATAGATAGATAGATAGATAGATAGACAGATAGACAAAAAATCAACACATTTCATTTTTCTATTTTTAAGCAAAAACAACAACAACAAAACCATTTGCTATAGAGATAGAAAAATAAACTTAATTCAAGATAAACTTTATTCAAGAAAATATATAAGAATAATATATAAGAAAAGATAGATAGAAATAGTCAGATAGATAGATAGATAGATAGATAGAAATAGTCAGATGTAGATAGATAGATAGATGATAGATAGAAATAGTCAGATAGAGAGATAAATAGATAGATAGATAGATAGATAGAAATGGTCGGATGATAGATAGATAGATAGATAGATAGATAGATAGATAGATAGATGAGTTTGAATGAGTCTGAATGGGTTAGAAATAGTACATAGAAAGGAAGTCTGAGTGAGTCTAATGGGCTTCAGTGTGTTTAGATTTGAATTTTGACAGTTGGAGTTTGACGGAATGTTGAGGAGTAGCAGTCAGAAATTGTAGTCTCAGAAAAAGAATAATAATAATAATAACTAGATAAAAAAGTTTGTCAAAACAAACTTTAAGTTGACTTGAGAAAGCCTACCCTAGAAAGTTTGAAAAAGTTTGAAAAGATTAAAAAGTTTAAGAAGTTTAAAAAGTTTTAAAAGTTTTAAAAGCTCAAAGTTTTAATGTTTTGAAGGCAATACAGTCTATAGATAGATAGATAGATAGATAGAAAGATGGATAGAATCAGACTGAAAATAGATAGATAAATAGATAGATAGAATCAGACTGTAGATAGATAGATAGATAGATAGATAGATAGATAGATAGATAGAATCAGACTAGATAGATAGATAGATAGATATATAGATAGAATCAGACTGTAGATAGATAGATAGATGATAGATAGATAGATAAAATCAGACTGAAGATAGATAGATAGACAAAGTTTTAATGTTTTGAAGGCAATACAGTCTATAGATAGATAGATAGATAGATAGAAAGATGGATAGAATCAGACTGAAAATAGATAGATAAATAGATAGATAGAATCAGACTGTAGATAGATAGATAGATAGATAGATAGATAGATAGATAGATAGAATCAGACTAGATAGATAGATGATAGATAGATAGATAGATAAAATCAGAGTGAAGATACATAGATAGATAGATAGATAGATAGATAGATAGATAAAAATAGTAAGATGATAGATAGATAGATAGATAGATAGATAGATGAGTTTGAATGAGTTTGAATGGGTTAGAAATAGTACATAGAAAGGAAGTCTGAGTGAGTCTAATGGGCTTCAGTGTGTTTAGATTTGAATTTTGACAGTTGGAGTTTGTCGGAATGTTCAGGTGAGCAGAGACTTTTCAATGTAAGTCTATGGGATTTTTATGATTTTTAATATTCATTTTTATGAAAACCGTAAGTTCGATCAGTTAGAAAAGATATAGCACAC
>NW_015539859.1:831019-831114 GCF_001515605.1 Sinocyclocheilus anshuiensis
TAGAAATAGTCAGATGATAGATAGATAGACCAGATATATATATAGATAGTTAGATAGATAGATAGAAATAGTTAGATGATAGATAGATAGATAGA
>NW_015539860.1:0-353 GCF_001515605.1 Sinocyclocheilus anshuiensis
TTACCACCACATCGGCCATGGGACTGCGCCATAGACCTCATTCCGAGTGAGCCAGTGCCTAGCGGGAAAATCTATTCACTGTCGCTTCCGGAACAGAAGACCATGGAGGAATACATCAAGGAGGCGCTGGGTCAAGGTTACATCCGTCCATCTAATTCCCCTGCTGCATCGAGCTTCTTCTTCGTGGCCAAGAAGGACGGAGGCTTGAGGCCTTGTGTCGATTACTGAGCTCTTAATAAAATTACTGTGACGTTCTGATACCCACTTCCCCTCGTCCCAGCAACATTAGAACACCTCCGTGGAGTCACTGTGTTCACCAAGTTGGACCTCCGCAGCGCCTATAACCTCATCAG
>NW_015539860.1:562-1077 GCF_001515605.1 Sinocyclocheilus anshuiensis
ATTGTCTACATAGATGACATCCTCATCTACTCCCGGAGCCAGTCCGAACATCGACAGCACATTGCGGAGGTCCTCCAACGCCTGAGAGAGCACCACCTATTCCTCAAGGCTGAAAAGTGCACCTTCCACCAACCCACGGTGCAATTCCTGGGGTATAACATTGATCGTACCGGTATCCAGATGGACGAGGGGAAGGTGGAAGCTATAACCTCCCGGCCAGAACCCACTACAATTAAAGAGCTCCAACAATTCCTCGGATTTGCCAACTTTTACCGTCGCTTCATTCTAGACTACAGCAGGATCACCAGCCCCCTCACCAACCTACTCCGAGGGAAACCCAAGTCTCTGTCCTGGACACCCGCAGCCTTAGAAGCTTTCTCCTCCCTCAAGAGAGCCTTCACTAGCGCCCCACTCCTAGTCCATCCAGATCCCGACCTCCCATTCGTCGTGGAAGTCGACGCCTCCACTACAGGAGTGGGGGCAGTGTTGTCCCAGCAGCAGGGGAACCCAGCCAG
>NW_015539860.1:1146-3623 GCF_001515605.1 Sinocyclocheilus anshuiensis
TGTCCGGTCTCGTATACACGTAGAGGACTCAATGACTTTGCTACTACTTCCATTTGAATACTTCCTGCATTACTTACCTCCTGTGTTCCTCCTAGTGTCTCCTCGTCTCCAAGTGTCTCCTGTTCCTCCTAGTTCACGGATCGCTGAGGTGTGTGCTCCTCCTGCCTGCATTCCAGCTCCTGTAAAGCCAAAGACCCGGATTACCCCACTCATCATATCCTTCGAACTATTCCCTCACCATCACATCCTCTGAACCCTACCCCAGTACTCTCTGTGACCAAATAAACCTATTTTATATATACTAACCAGTTGTGTCAGACCTCTTCCGTTACACATACCTTTCTATCAAAGTTATCTGACATTATCAAGCTGAATTTGTTCTGACACAGTTTAACTCTGAGTTCTTGTCATTTTCTAAACTATAGGGAATAAACTGATAATGTGAGAAATGTTGAAGGTGTCTGAATAAATTTTGGTTTGACTATCTATTTGATAAATGAAGTTAACCAACTAACATTATACATACTCTTTTGGTTTCTGTACCCAATATTTTAAAAATGTACAAATGCAATGAAAATATTGGTATCGGTACTCGGTATCGGCAAGTACCAATAATAAAAGTATCGGTATCGGGCGAGTACTGGAAAAAGTGGTATCGGTGCATCCCTACTTTATACATCTTGCTTTCCCTCCCTGCTGCAGCCAAATGCAATTGATTGCCAGTGCACTTCACTCACAGAGAAGATGTTCAACACCTTAAAGACATCAGACATAGTTTGGCTTGAATGCAAACTACAACCTTTCCCCCGAGGTGGTGGATTTAAATTCGAAACATGCTTGTCAGCATCCATCTGTCAGACGCCTGCCTCTGTTTAGATAAGAAATCTCGAACCCGCTGAATTCATGATGAGGGACAGTGAAAGAAAAACGTATGCAGGAACAAACATGCACCCATCAGCCATTCACAAGGCAAGTGTATTTTAATGAAAGAATCAGGCTTCTTCATATAAAGCCAATCACACTAAACAGTTTCTGAATAAATATAAGGCTGTGCGGTGATTTTGAAAGCAGCTCCTCTGGTTGCCGCTGGCCTCTTCTCTGGTTGATTTCATTAAAGCGCTGTCTCTGGACCACTTAATCGGGCCGCTGATCCAGAGTTGACCCTGATGTGACCTCACTTCTTACCCTCTGTCTTTCTACCTCATTAATGTGCCAAGGACAGTAGTGAAGTTCCTCTCTCCTCATGCGTGCACACACACTCTCTTTTGTTGCTGGCTCTTTGTCAGAAGCATCACCCCACAGGTCAGTGCACTATTGAGCTCTGTTAGTATCTGCTTGTAACAAATTCTCTCATTGCACTGTCAGAAAACCCAGGCACATAAAAGGACAACAAAGACAAGTATAAATGGTTTCTGATATAGCTGCATTTTGGTCGGAAACTAATCTGTTTTTGAATGAATCTTTTAGGTCAGCAAATCATTTTTGTGCACATACTTTTGAAGTCAAGTAGGTTTATAATACCTGCAGAAAGCTATTCGAGTAAAACGGTTTAAATTATTTTACCAGAAGACAGTTTAGTTTAGATGTAACCTACAGAAAATGTTACTGAGTGAATCGGTGAACAGAATCAAATGATTTAAGACACTGGAATGAATCAAAATCACTACTACTACAGTCTGATACCCATACAATGTCATGCTTGTTTGTGATACAGGATAAAAAATTTTTTAGAGCATTTTTTGTTGTTGTTAGTTTACAGCATGTCTCTGTTGTGCAGTTTGACATCCCTGGTGACACAGACACGTGTTTTTCTGGATTCTTCACAGTTGTAGTCTTCAGGGAAACTTCTAGCTCCTATACAGCTCTGAACATTTCTCAGTACAGTTTTCATCTGTGTTACCCAATATGTGAGGCGTTTTTGAATCACAATTTTATTGATCTTTTAAGTTAAATAGGTCATGGAGCTACTAGGGGTGGGGGAAGAAATCGATACAGCATAGTATCGCGATATTTTCCGCGGCAATACTGTATCGATACACGGACGTGTTGAGTTTTTTTCTAAAATCCTTTAATGCACGGCAAGCCGTTGATTATCCCGCTTATTCCATGGTCATTTACCAGTATTGACAACTTAAAGCTGTTTATGATGTTAGCTGCGCAATATTTAACCGGAAGGGTAAAAATGAGTTATTTTCATCAGTTACGGCTCGTTAGCTCTAGCTTTCTGCCCGCTTCAAATCAGATACAGAGATGAAATAGTGCAGTAAGACCACATTTATTTGAATTAATTATAGCATTTATTTGAATTAATTATCGATCGAGAGAGAGATGACAGTTGTGTGTGTGAGTTACCTGCATCTGTGCGTCACTCTCTACAAGCTATGAAGCAGTTTAGTTACTCAATTTTACCTCGTTGCTGAGGAAGATAATGACGCGATCTAGTATCTATGTTATTTTATTAATAAAAGTCTCGGGGC
>NW_015539860.1:4427-20915 GCF_001515605.1 Sinocyclocheilus anshuiensis
TAATATTCAGTACGATTATCAAAGCATAAATCCAGTAAATCGCTTCCATCAACACCTCCAAAGCTTGCACAGACATATACCACTTCCTGGATCAACATTTACTCCGTAACATTATGCCGTTTTCATTTATATGCTGTCTATTGCTGATGATATCTGTTAACATAAGAGATCGCTCGTTTCTCCGTCCTGTTCACATGTGTTTTTCGTTCGGGAGGTTTTGTACTCATTCAGAAGATGTGTAATAGTGCCCCCGAGTGTATAACAGTGAAAACACAAAAGCCGTAAAAACTCGTCTTTGGCAGGGAAGCGTTTTCTTCTAAAAGACGAGATAACTCGTCAATGGCGTCTTATTTTGACGTAACAAAGGGTTATATCTAAGTGTGTGAGTTGTTTACTTACTTTTTTAATCAGTCATCTCATTAACGCCATTATATTGTTCATTCAGACTGATTCGCAAACGCGGAACTCGCGCGAACACAAGAGGCGGCAATTATCGCATGAGCCAATCACAGCCGAACATAAATTTTGCACTGCAACAATAAAATTGAAATGAGATAAACAGACTGAGAGATTTTTCTTTTTAGTTAAAACAGATGTTACCAAAGTTTTCGTTTGGGGACATAATTTGAAGTTGGAAAAAGGTAATAAATTGCAATATATCGCAGAATATCGCAATAATATTGTATCGTGGCACAAGTATCGTGATAATATCGTGTCGTGGGGACTCTGGTGATTCCCACCCCTAGGAGCTACTATGAAAACACTGTAATTTTCAGAACTGCCTTTTCCAAATATACCATTTCATATTATATTACATTATATTATATTAAAAATATTTTTTGTATTTATTATACACTACCATTCGAAAGTTTGGGGTTGTTTCCTTTTTTTTTTTGAAAGAAGCTTCTTATGCTCACCAATGTTGCATTTATTTGATCAAAAATTCTGTAAAAATTTTAATTTTGTGAAACTTTATTACAATTTAAAATAACTGTTCTATTTTAATACATTTATAATGTAATTTGTTGCTGTGATGACAAAGCTGAATATACCAGCCATTACTCCAGTCTTCAGTGTCACATGATCCTTCAGAAATCTTTCTGAAGACATGTTAATTTGGTGCTCAAAAACATTTATTATTATTATCAATGTTTCTCTAGTATTTTTGTGGAAAGTGTGATACTTTTTTTCCCCCAGGATTCTTTGATAGAAAGCTCAATAAACAGCATTTGAAAGATTTTTTTGGTAACTTTTTGTAACTGGTTTTTAGGGTCACCTTTTGTAACGGAGTAATCAGAACGTGAAACGTACAGATCCATATACAGAGCTTTATTTAAAGATGTGGTCATGAAACAGGCGAGGGTTAGACAATGGCAAACAGGTATGTTGGAGGCATGACAAAAGAGTAATCCAAAGACAGGCGTGTGTCAAACGACGGCGAACATAATCCAGAGGGTGAAGCAAACAGGTAATCCAACAGACAGGCTAAATAATCAGGAAACAGGCAATCAGGAAACAAGACGTGATTAGACTTAGACTAGAACTAGGAATTCGAAACTAGGACCGGGAACTGGCTCCATAATGCTGCTATCACTGACAGAGAGATAAGTGCAAACACTACTTGGAGATTTGAAAGAGGAAGTCCATGGCTTATAAAATGTGTTTGATTGGTTGCAGCTGTGTGTGTAATCAGTGCAATGGATGATGGGAAATGTAGTCCGGGGTGACATGTGAAAGTCTGTGTAGTGAGAGAGTCAATATAATGGAAGAGTGACCTCTGGTGGCAATTGGACAGAAGTCCATGACAGAGCCGTGACAAGTCCATGATTCATGACACCTTTGATTAATTTAATGTAATAATATTTTACTGACTACAAACTTTTAAACGGTAGAGTACATATAAATATTATAATTTGTGTTGCAAACAAAAATGTCTGGCTGTCAGTGGAGGAAGATGCTTTTGTAGTTAAACCTTGCTGACCAGCCAAACCTTGACCTTTTTATTTATTTATTTATTTTTATTTATTTATTTATTTTTTTTGTTTTGGGAAAAGGCACTGGTAAGATTCAAACTTTCATCTCCCATATGAGCATATCAACATAGATTGAGCCATGGCTTGGTGGTAAACACACATGCTCCAGATCAGTATGATTCTTAACTTACCAAATTGCCAGTGTTTATTGTTATTATTGTTTCACACTGATATAAAAGTTCTTTATTAGGAGGAGGATCATCACTGTTGACATTGAATTCCTGCAGCCCCAAGTCCTCAGAGCGTGTCTGAAGTTGAATGCCCTTTAAGAACAGGCGGGTCTTATTTCTCTCTCCCAATGGGGCCTCTGTGTGTATCTGTGTTTATGATAGAATACAGAGACCGCGGCACTTCTACAGTAGTTGGTGTTAGTGATATGAAATGCTTGAAGGTGGTTCGGATTAAATTGCCACCCTCGATTTGTACACTACGTCTTATCACATGAGGCCAACCTGGCCTCATTGACAACCCTCTTTACTGTCTCCAGGCTCTCGGCTGACAGAGCAGCAACCAACCCCGGTGTTTCTCTGCCCGATAAAGCTAGAGAGGGCCAGATGCTCTGGAGTGAGAGAGCTGGTTTAGAAACAAGGAGGGGAAGGAGATTTCAGATGTGGCCAATATCCCTGTGGATATAGGGAGAGGGAAATTGTCGTTATCCCCCGTATCAATTGAGGTTTGTGGAGGTTGGGTAGAGGAGCCAATATAAATCATAGTAAGCGATTTAGACCGTTCCATTATGTTAAAGGGTGGGAGGGCCATTTCTGTTTTTTCATTAATGATGACAGAGCCTGTAAATATGTTTTCCCCTGTTTTTAATTTATTCCAAAGCCATGTGCCTGGCAAACGTTATGGCTCGTTTATGATTACATAACTGCTCAAGGCCACACAAGGCATTTAAGATTCATACGCCACTCACACAAATTAAATAACACATGATCAATGCTTTAAATCCATCCAATGATTGTGCGCATGTTGCCATGCTTTACAAATCCCCCTTTTTAGTGAGGATGAGTTCTTGTCATCTCAGCATTAGTGTGTGTAGGTATGCAGGGCCAGATTTACCTCTTTTCGTGACATAGGCAAATCAAATTTTTGGGCCCCCCTTCCCTAATATAATAGGCCTAATATTACCACCCAAGCAAACAAAAATATTTCTTAATCAGTGGAAACCGTTACAGTGTCTTCTATCGCAATAATCGCTTGCGTTCAATCAATACAAATCGAATGTAGTTCTTAATTTGTTTGAGAACTTAAGCCTCGTTTAGACTGTCGACCCAAATCCGATTTTGTGCAAATTCCAAAACGTCATTTTAGAGCTAATAACAGAGGCTTGAGCCATTGATATGCAGGCTAACGCAGTTATTAATGCAGTATAATGCAGTTATTAGAGAGAGAGCGAAAGAGAGAGAGAGAGATTAAGTGCGTGTGAATACTTGCATCTGTGCGTCTCTCAGCAGTATTCAGCAGCAGCGTCTACTAATAGCGAATCTTTAAGTTGAACTGCTTCAAGAACCTCACTACTGAGAAATGTCATGTAGCTTTTCAGCTGCGAAACTATTTTATTGAAAAATACGCGGGGCAGCCGCGCAGCTCTGACAACAAGTTTCTGTCTGTGTCTCTGCGTTTGTGCACGAGACCGCGAGTGCGTGTCTGTACTGTGTGTGTGTCTGTGAGAGAGAACGGGAGAAAGAAAGCATGATTTCCGTACATAAAAAAAAGTTGAAGACATGGAAATAGTTTGTCATTTTTACCCTATTGTTTGTTATATTTATTTGCTCAATGTCTTTTGGGGTTTTGGTTCTTTTACTGTTGTATATATCCCATAGTATAACAAAAATATTATATATCTCTTCATTGTGTTTGGGCCCCACCTGGACGAGCAAGCATAGGCACGTGTCTAGAATGCCTATGCGTAAATCCGGCCCTGTAGGTATGGGTATAAATAACACAAGGATGGTTACAGAAGGCAAGGGCAGAAGCCAGATTGCAGAGAATTAATATGCAAATACATATTGGTAATTAGTTTGTTGTGTGCATGTAATGTTCAGAAGAGCTCGCCTTGACCAGTGGCGTGTGTTGAACTTCTGAAATGTCTAGTCAATGTTCCCTCTCTAGGTTTAGTTTTTTTTTTCCAATTTGGTGTTTACATACTTTCACAGAGTTTCACAGAGTTAAAGGCATATTAAACGGAATTTACCTCACACATGGGACTGTGAACAAGCAGCAAATACTACACTCTAAAAAATGCTGGGTTAAATATAACCCAGCAGCTGGGTTATATTTAACCCAGCATTTTTTAGAGTGTACAATATTTATATTAGAAGTTATATTAACATGCTATTTATTAAACCCTGGTTCCGTCAAAACGTTTTTAAACTATCTATCTATCTATCTATCTATCTATCTGTAACCTTTTGTTTATAAAATGTTTCATAAAATTTTCACACAAGGTTTTAAGCCAGCATTAATAGTTTGTCTTCACAAACTTTGCTATTCTAGTTAAACTTATATATATATATATATATATTTATATATTATATATATATATTCAATACAATATTACTGATAATTTCAAGTAATTTCAAGTTAATTTAGATTTGGATATGGCCAAACATGATTGTTTATGAGTTGTTAACTCTGTAATTAGTCTGAATTAGTTAGCTATTCATTCCATATTATAGACTTTTTATATATTTATATATATATATTATAAATATTATATATTTAATGCAGATTTATAGATTGATTGGAGGAACATGGAAGCATTGTCTCTTCTCTTGTGACTTTTCAGCTGTATCTTGTTGCTATCCTCCTCGCACCATGCTTTGGAGATTGTGGAGTTTTTGGGGGGTTTTTTTTGCTCAGATTATGGCAGCGTTCCAATCAAACATGTCTTCTCAGGATATTGCTCTGACAGTTAAATTTCTTACTGACATTTCCTCCAACTGGTCATTAAAATTCCTTCATCTGCAGGATGAAGAAGTTGTGACTTGGCCTGAATTGCACTTTGGGCCGTTTGATTTAAGCCTAATTTACTGTCCTGTGGCCTTGTACCATAAACCCTGTCACTGATTGAATGTCAGTGCTTGTTTTTTAGTGTAAATGAGAGTGGGGCTCTTCCCTTAAAACAGGGAGTACACGATGCCTCAAAGGCAAAGTTGCGGGCGTACGTTTATGCAAATATCTCCACGCATGCAATATTCTGATTTAAGCGTGGCTTGAAAAAGATGCTGTATGCTATTATAGTAATGATGTTTGCACTGAAATATGGGAAAGTTTTTTGATGTTCTGTTCTGCGCAGCTCTTAAAATAAACATGGCCTTGTGTGCTCCTCATTGCCAGCCTGTGCTCATTTCCTGTAATAAAACATGCACACTGTAATATATTAAAATGTCTTTCTCTCTATGCTGGGGGTGATGTTGCTCATCTTGGATCCTCTATTGACTGTCTGTTTCCTCTCAGGGGAGGAAATAGGAACACACCCTCCAGCCCCCTAAGCACGGGTGTTGCATTCCATAACAATGCCTCTGGCCACTATTAGCATACCCAGAGAACAATGCATCAATTTGGGTTAAATTGTACAAACTGTGCTGCTTCTACGTACACATTTCTAATGAGCTTATGAATACGGTATTGCAGTGTGGATGTGCTGCAGAAATCTGCATATGTAAAAAGACACATCCTCAAATTACATTTGACTTTGCATGAGCACATTAATCAGGGAATAGAAAATAGTCCCACTTTGAATGTGAGAAGGTGTGCGTGTGTCTGCTCGGTGCAGTGGGTCAGAATGCACCATTTTCTTCCCCAACAGCTGATGATTCCACCAAGGTCACACCTCACGAGACAAAGCGATGTTTGAAGTGTCTCATATGGCATTTAGAACCTTCTCACTGCTTGAGAAGTGTTCAGAATGCAAGGCAAATTGGCATGTAGGGGGGAAAAAATAAATTAAATTAAATTATATAAATAATAATAAATGAATAATACAATTTCAAATTATACAAATTAATTAATTTTCTTAAATGAAAAATGTAAAAGAAAATGTTGCCATTTATTTAGCAAATTCTATGTAACATAACAATCATAGCCAGTCAGCAGATAAGGTTGGGTTTACATTTTAACTCATTAGCATAGTGCAAAATTTTTTTTGGTAATTAATGCAATTAGACATGTGTCTTGACCTGTATGTAAATTCTATAATGAGATATTCTCCGTTTGAGTAATTCAAGCATGAAGTACCACCTTCTGACAGGCAACATGCCAAGCCACATTTAAAGAGAGCAGACAGTGTGGAATGGGTAAGAAAGGTATTCACACAGGACACGTTCTTGCATTCAAAAACAGCTGGACATAGTGCAATTGAATGCAACAGAATGCAAGAGTCTCGTCTTTAATAAGTTTTAACTTGACATAGCCTCTTCAAAATGTGGCACTCATGCCGTGAGACACTGCAACGCAGCAAGACGTGACAGAACAACCAAAGACATTTTTGTGATGCATAGACATATCATTGAAATAATAGACAGAATGTGAGAACGTGTCCTGTGTGAACAACTATATAGTCAATGTATTGAATAAACAGTATAATAAATCAATATTTTTCTCTGATCATTTTTGTACATGCAATTGTACATTACTGTTCACAAGTTTGGGGTCAATAAGATTTTTTAACATTTTTTTGAAAGAAGTTACTTTTGCTCACCAAGGCTGCATTTGTTTCAACAAAAATACTGTAAAATTATGAAATACTGTTGCAATTTAAAATAACTTTTCTATTTGACTATATTTTAAAATGATTTAAATATTATTTAAATATTATTTAAATTATTTATTTTCTTGTGACGGCAAACAGTGACCAGACCAGAGGTTCATAAACACCCAGCATAAGTAATAAAGTTTGTCTGCATATGGAGCAAAGGATCTTTGGAGTCTGGGTTTCTGTATGTGTGTGTAGCCCTTGTAATGACTTGTATCAGGGACAACCTGTTTGGGGAGAGCGCAGTATGGCGTGTTTTGCCATTAGCTCTGGTTCTTTTAATTAGTCTGAGTATGTTACGCTTGAGAGTTTCCAATTACAGATTGACGTCTTGTTCTCACAGTGCATGAGGGATGAGAAGTTCATCAGTCAGTAAGCATAACTTAAATCATTAGGATTCATCCCACATTCTGAAAGAAGCGAATGATATCACGTTTCATGACTGGAAGGAGAGTGATGAAGCTTAATGGCGAAAAAATAATAGGAAACATATGGCAAGGAAGTTAATCAAGTTAAATCAAACAAAGTGCTGCGGAGGAACGAAAGTGTTAGCGTGTGATTCTCACGAGTATGCTGACATTAGCATTCCTAATGCTTAGAACTTGCATGGATCCCATGTGATCGCATATTCGCATATTTAATTATATTGGTTTATGCAGAGCATGAATTAGTGGCAATAATGACTGTTCTGATCCATTACTGTAGCATAATGAAAATGAGTCCTTATGTGTATTCGGTTATTGTGTTTTCCGCGGTCGTATAGGCTACTATGCCCATGAGGCACCAGGTGTGTGCTGAATGGCTTCAGGTTTTGTATTCATCAATAAGGCTTTCGAGAAAGAAATGTACCCGCACGTAAACACTAGCAGACGTCGTTCTCCAGAAGTTTTTTTTTTAGTTAGTTCAGCCACCATTCATTAATCTTGGTTATATTCAACACTGTTCCTTTGTGAGTCTCACCACTTGCTTGCCTTTTTACTGCGAGTTTATTTTTTTTAAGCAGAACTCTCTTAAACCCAGCTGTATCTAGCACATATATGATTATTTGTGCTTCAAAGTTGAGCCTGGGACACATGTGATACTGCTTGGTGAGGAGGCTTTGTGAGCTGCCAATATAGCCAGGTTTGGTTCAGGTAATTCAGTGTGAAGAACCGGCATCTCGGGCATCCATTTCACTCTGCGCTTCCCATTCCACTTCAAGTCTGCAGCGGTGATAACATAGCTACTAAGTGAGTGGGAAAGTCTGATGATATCTGGCTAATGGATTTAAATGATGTTCCCAGTTGGATGTCTCACCCAAGGGCAGCCATTTTCCTCAGCTTCCATCCGGTCCAACTGCTTCACATTCTTCTTACACCTCTTGCATTCCAGCTGAAGCAACAGCAAGCAAATCAACTTGCTGAGTGCGATGAATATTACATCACTGCCTCAAGGTTCAGGAGATCGCGGGTCGCAGGCAGTCAAGGTGGGCTGGTTTTTCTGGCACTTATCAGTGGTATTTTGCATTAGATGCTGGTCATCCATAATTTCAAGGATCTTACACATGAAAAGTTAATAGTGGTTTATGCAGGTGGTTTATGGAGAATTAATTGTTTGATATATATTTAATTGTGCATGCTCATTTCCATGATTTTTACGTTTAGATCGCCTTTGCCATCTAATGCTTACTTAAAGTGAATCTTTAAAACATTAGTAATTGAAAAAACTTAAACATAATCTTGAATATCTATTTTTTTAATACTGTTGTGATGATATTATGATGCAATGTTATGGCAGATACTATTAAAAGTGTTTTATTTTTTTATTTAATTTCAGTAAATTCCATTTATCTGTTATTGGCCATAACAACAAACGAATGAATTTGTCTTACCATATCAGCCAGAATTTAAATCTTGGATCATCGTTAGTTAGCATCTTGCACTTTCATCTGAGGCCTAATTTTAGGGACCTAAGTATTGCACAATAAAATCAAACAGAAATTCATCTTTTAGTCACTTTGTGTCTTACTGTGCAACATTTCAGGTCCATACCACAGTTAGACATTTTAACAGCCTCCTCAGTGGTTGAAGATTTTTCCTAAATCTTGCCGACGCTGCACATTTAACTTACCAAACAATATTCTTGTTTAATTTCGGTCTTTTATTCTGAGAGAAACGTACAAACTTAAGTTCCCATCACTTCTTCTTTTTTAGCCTTTTTGTGGTGAAAGTATGTTTTTTATGTGAATCCTCCTGACAACTTTCCTACAGAATAACACTAAAAAGTAAAGGTCTGTGAACTGTCAGCATTACGCACTTGTCTGCTTGGCAGAACTTTCTGTTGCTCTGATGTTTGTTGAGAATCGCTTTTATGGATTATAGCAGAAGTATAAGTAGGATGACATCTTAAGGTCCTAAAGACAATGCGGTGGTACTGGGATGCACTTCCCAGAAGCATCGCAACCCTAAGTTGATCGTAGAGGAAGCCGTTGGTGTTTTGGGGGTGGCTAATAAATCGGTGTTCATCAAAATCTATCATCTTGTCTGACATTTTGGGATATCTCAGTTGCTTAATTTCTCTTTAAAGGGGTCATCGGATGCCCATTTTCCACAAGTTGATATGATTCTTTAGGGGCTTAATGAAACATCTATAACATACTTTGGTTAAAATTTCTCAATGGTAGTGTAAAAAACACCCTTTTTACCTTGTCAAAATCAGCTCTGCAGAAATCAACCCGTTTTTTGCATGTTGCTTTAAATGCTAATGAGCTCTGCTGACCCCGCCCCTCTCTTCCGTGGGGTGACGAACCATGCTCTGAGAGACTGTTTACTTTAGCTGCGAAACTTGCTAAGTAGCATGTTATTAGGAACAGCGATTGCAAAGATTCATAAAAACCCCTTATACTCACTTCTGCTGTAAGTGAAGCTGGATCACGAACGATTTGCGCAAACATAAACGCATTTAGGTAGATTGGGGTGCATTCCCTTCACAAACAAAAGTAATCCCGCTGTGTCTTCAGCGGCTCAGATGTCTGGAGTAAATGATGACTGCTTTGTTCATTATTACATCCGACAACAGAACACCTCAATCGCTGTGGAGCCATGCTTGTCTACATCTGCGCCGGTGGTGAAACAATGGCAGTCTGACTGTTACAGATCACTAAGGGCGGGTCTAAGGTAAGACTCACTGTCAATCAACTGTCGTGGGAGCGGCCTTCGTCCGTGTGACATCACACAGACAAGAAGCTGAGAATGGCCTGATTTGAAAAAGGGGATATATTTTTAGGGATTAAATAAAAACCACTGGGTTGATTTTTATCATTATAGGGTAGATGTGTACACACACTGCCAACACACTTTTATGTTCAAACAACATGTAAAAGTGAAATTAGCATCCTATGACCCCTTTAAAGATCTGGACTGTGTTTTCCAGATGCACCCCAATCCTTAGTTGACCATTGGTGCCAATAGTTCCTTGGATTACTTGCAATTATATACAAAACTCTTTAATATCTTTAAGACTTGATACCACAAAACTTGTAATCTTTGGTCACTGGTTCTTTTTCACAATCATTTATTGTATTAGCGTGATACTTTATAAAAGCACCACTGTTTCCCTCTGCATGCAAATACTGGCTCCATATTGATATTTATCTGTAGTCGTTGCTGATCCTCTCTTTTCTCTCTCATCCTCCTCTTCTTTGTTCTGACCATCTGAACTCCGTCTTTAGACCATAAACTTCTTTAGTGAGTGTGATGCAGGTCAGGGCCCCCATGCCAGCAATGTGATTGAGTTTCATGCTTAGCTGTTGGCGGTCCTGAGTGCCCAGTGTTGCCTTTGAGAGGGAAACGAGTGGAAGAGATGGCTGGCAAATCCTCCAGCAGGAGGGCTAGGGCTCGCCTTCAGCACGGCTCTTTCGCTCAGTGTCTTCCGCAACCTGTGAAATGAAATTCCACCACAGCTTTACTCAAAGCTGACTCGCCAGCTGCCATTACTTCCCTGGCTTTGACTTTTATTTCCCCGAGCCGTGAGTTGCCAACCACAGCGGCTTTGTAGTCAAATTGATTCCATTCGTTTGATGTATCATTGTTGTCAGTGCTAAGCAGATCACCACTGTGCATGAATGAATCCACCCTAGAATCTCCACAATGAAAGCCATTTCCATTTTTTACCCTTTTTTCCTTTTCTCTCATGCCATTTTTACATGGTTGTGTAAAATGAGGGAGGCGCGACGTCTCTTTGAAGAGCCTCTGTTTTGGGAAATTCAGTCGAAGAACCTTTTTGAAAGATTGAAATTTCACCTACTACACTTTAAATAGTAATTCTCCACCTCCTGTAGTCGAACCCTTTGTCATCAGACCTATACATTTTGGAAGAATTTCACTCCCTCCGACAGTTATGTGCGAGTCTATGTCAACGAATAGCTCCTATCTGGCTTTCTCTGCATTTTTATACGTTTTGACATAACAATTCATTCATCCTAGCGTTGAGCAATTTAGCACCTGTCGAGACTCTCAAAGACTTCACAGAGAAACTCTCACCGAGACGTTTCACTTTACATTCCTGTTTTCACAAAGTACTCTTTTTGTGGTTTAAAAATGTGTATTCAGGCTTCACTTTTTCGCTCTTTGTGTCTGAGAAGATTTTCATATTTGCTGCCCTTATAACCTCTGCTGCATAGCATAAGATTTCCATAGTGGGCTGTGGAGAGCAGAAAACTCAGTCAATATAGGCTATAAACAAGTAGAATGCTCACTAAACTAAGTCATACACAGACTTCCACTGAAAGTTCCGCAGTTTCTGCTGGAACGCCCGTCATTCATTAAATTCCCATCCCTTTATGTTTGTTTCTTGAACATATTGGCTACATCTGCTCCCAGTATGCTTGGTTTAACACGTTTAACAAAAATTCAGCAGCAAAAATTCAGAGATTCCCAAATTCCATCTGCAAGCAAAAGAATTTTCATCAATCAGCATTAGCTTTTGATCTGGTGTCAGAAATGTTCCATTTTGGTGAAGAGATACTGCACTTCGCCCTCTGCTGGACACATCTTAACCCTACATTTGAGCCATAATGGCAGTGTTAATTAATCCTGTACTGGTTTGATGTTCTTAGTAGTGAATGAGAAAACTGACAATGACCCATTAAAGTGTTTGAGCTAACAGGGCTCTTCAGAGCATTCAGTGAGGTCGTGGAAAGCCAGTGTTTACAAGGTGGATGCATTTATTTTTAAGTGCAACAAAGCTGTCAGCTGTGTTTCTCCCAGAATACCTCTCTAACACCATAGCCTTTTAGCTGCCCATCTCCATTCACCAGCACCACATTAGCACAATAAAATGACACTTACTTTAAATAGACTTTTTTGGCCCTTTTTTGTGTGATCATGAAAAGTGTTTAACGAAATGTCTGTTGGTAAGAGTAATTCATGGCATTACAAGACCTTTTGTTTTTGCTGTAGTTGCTGAAATTGCATTTCCTAGGGTAAGTCATACTTATGGATACATACATCTGTGTAGTTGTTAAAAGAATAGTTCACCCAAAAATGAAAATGGGTATCATTTATTCTTCCTCATGTTGCTCCAAACCCATGTGATTTTCTTTCTTCTGTGGAACACGAAAGCGGAAGTTTAGCAGGATGTTCACACTGCTCTTTTCCATATAATGAAAGTGAATGGTGATGACCAACTTTTTAATGCTCCAAAAATGACAAAAAAAACTTCATATGACTTGTGCAATTCACTTCAACTACATTGCGTGAGAAAATATGAACGGGAGCATATACACATGAGTTTAGCGATCTACAGCAGTAGTTTTTCTGTGAATATGGACTTTTGATCTTTATGGAATTTTGATCTATTCCTCATACAAAGTTAATGCGTGACTTTAGATGACTGAATATAGTGCACAACTAGAGTGGACCACTATTAAAGTACTTTTGTGATGCATTTTTGTCATTTGCACTGTCAATTTATGCAAAAGAACATGAACATCCTGCTTAACAGATCCTTTTGTGGTCTACGGAAGGAAGAAATTCATACAGGTTTGGAGCAACTGGATTCATTTAAGGATTTTTTTAACAAGCTTTTTCGTGTCTTGAGATCACTTTTCTGCTCCTTACAGATAATGTCTCTTTAAAGAATCTACCAATCAAATTAATTTACAGCATGTGCAATCTGGCAGAGACTGGCTGTGTGTGGTCACATTTATTATGTAAAGTCACAGATTAGGACGTGTGAAAACTGATATGATCTTCCCAGATTTGCTTATTAAAGATATCCTGCCGTCTCTGTTTCCATGACATTGAAATCAGAGAATCCAGGGCTTTTTGGAATGAAAGTTATTAGAGGATATAGACAGGTTGAATATGTTGTTTTTTTTCTTGAAGATTTATTTGAGGGAGACTGTAATGGAATTATTTTGTTGACAGAAAAAGGATGACACATCTCTCTGCTCCTAAAAGAGATATTCTCAGATGTTGCAGCTAGAGTTGTAAAGACTAATCCAAACTAGCCCAAAACCAGCCCAGTGAGCAATAAAACCAGCCCAATATCAAAACCCAAAATTTATTTTTTTAGCATTTTCAGGAGATTTGTATACATTTTGAGGTTTTTCAGTTAATTTCTATGCCTGCTGTGTCATTTAAGCAGCATTTAACCATTCCAAAGTAAAAAAAAAAAGAAAAAAAGAAAAATTTACATTTTATCATTGAATACAAAGTAATAAAATGCAATAGATTTCAACTAATGTTTAAGAAAAGCATTTTTTCTTTTTGAAAGATGTCTCTTATGCTTCCCAAGGCTGTGTTTGTTTGATCAGAATACAGTAAAACAGTAATATTGTAAACTGTTATAATAATAATTATTATTTTTTTCTATTTTGATATATTTTAAAATGTAATGTATTCCTGTGATGGCAAAGATGAATTTTCAGAAGCTTCAATGTCACATGATCCTTTAGAAATCATTCTAATATGCTGATTTGGTGCTCAAGAAACATTTATTATTATCAATGTTGCAAATAGTTATGCTGCTCAATATTTATGTGGAAACCGTGATACATTTTTTCAGGATTCTTTAATGAATGGAAAGTTTATAATAACAGCATTTCTTTGAAATAGTTTTTGCAACATTATAAATGTTTTACTGTCACTTTTGATGAATTTAATGCTACCTTGCTGAATAGAAGTCTTACAGACACCAAAACTTTGAACAGTAGGCTATTATACACAGTTACCTGACGTACAGTTTAATTTACTAAATTATAATCATAACAACAGTTAGCCTGTCAAACATAAAAAGTAGTATCCATCTTACCTATTTTGATTTACAGAGGATTGGCTGTTTGTTTGGTCAGAAATCCTTGCATTCAAAAATAATTTGTGTGATATTTCAAACCTTTAAACTGCAGGATAAAAAAACTCTCATGGAAACAGGTTAAAAGTAGCCCAGTTCCACATGGGGAAACAGCAGCCTTGTTAACCCTGACTGAAGTGTTTGTAGAGAAAAAAATAAACAAAAAAAACGTTACATTTGTGTGTGATGTCAACCAAAGAGCAAATTCTAATACTTTTTTCCAAAATGATGAAATGACAGCATTGAGAATAATGCGGTGACCTTATATTTTTTCATGGATGTGT
The DNA here is from genome assembly GCF_001515605.1 of Sinocyclocheilus anshuiensis. Classification (NCBI taxonomy): domain Eukaryota; kingdom Metazoa; phylum Chordata; class Actinopteri; order Cypriniformes; family Cyprinidae; genus Sinocyclocheilus; species Sinocyclocheilus anshuiensis. The sequence goes on from NW_015539860.1 coordinate 18,836, forward strand.
GAGTTATTTTATAAGAGAACTTGTACTATACTGCTCCGATTCTATCAAAGGAAAAAAAAAACATTCTGAGGAAAAGAATATAGTTTTGTTTTTGTGTTCCAGGTGTGAATTCAATTGCAGTTCCATATTCCACATTTGTATTTTGATATTAGGAATTTTTCAGGCCTGGGCAAATCAAATGGTTTTGGTTTTATTCATTGTTTTTCAGCTTTGTTTGCATTGCAATCAGTGGAGACAATGTTATGCTCTGCTTTGAAAATCTTTTCTGAAAATGCTGTGGTGCTGGACCAAAAGTAAATTGCTTTTTTGCTGTCTTTTTTTTCCCCGTTGCTGCTGGGATGTGTTTTTGTTGAACTGAAATAATGAGAGTAAAACGCCACACACTCACACCCACATATGTCGCAGCCTACATCCTACACGCACCAGGTGTACAAAAACAAAAGGGTCGATAAATGGCCGCTTGACTGCCCCTTCATCCATTGGCAGCATGCACTGGCCAGTAGCCACATAACTACAAATAAACACAAGACACCCATGAGTTTTACATGCATATGCTTTTAGTTTGCATTCAAACATTTTGATATTACTCTTTACTACTTATATTAGGGTGGAGGCCGGTTTCCAGAAAGTCCTGCAGGTGGATCTGGAGGTCAACGGGTTGTTGGATCCTCTGGGAAGTCGTTCAGTGACATGGCAGATTGAGTACCCCATCTCCCGAACCCTTTCAGATGAGATCCAGACACTCATCCGTCTGGCACCACATGACCTCGGGGGAATCGTGCCATTGGCTATGGTGAGCTTAGTCCTCGACAACTCATGTCTTTCATTCTTAGCAAGTCCAAATATGTGATGCAGTTCTTTAGTCTTCTTTTTATTGTTACTGTTTGCATATAATATAAATTATTGCTGCTTTCAGGCATAAAGATTTATCACACAGGAAATGTTGATGTGTCTTCTGAAAGCAACAGTATGACTAGCACTTTAATTAGATGTAATTTGGTTAATTGAGCGTGCAGTTTGCTTTCAAACCGGCGGGTCAGGACCAAAAGTAATTAATTTAAAATTAGATGAAACTGTGAGTGGCCTCAAACAAATAAGGTTAAATATAAGATAATAAAGGTTATTTCAAGCTACATGGAGACTGGGCTATGTAGTGGCTAGGCAGTCACAGCTAGTGCTATTCATGAGTGGGGAAGCACAGTTGCTATTTATCACTGGCAAAGTATGTATCAAGGTACTGTATATATACAAGATCTTATATATATAATTATGCAAAAAAAAAGCAAACAGTTTTTAAAAAAAAAAAAGTACACTTTTATTCAGCAAAGATGCATTAAACTGATCAAAAGTGACAGTGAATACGTTTATAATGTTACAAAAGGTTCTGTTTCAAATAAATGCTGTTTTTTAAACTTTCTATTCATCAAAAAATCCTGAAAAATATATGTTTTCCACAAAAATGTTAAGCAGCACAACTGTTTTAACATTTATAATAATAATAATTGTTTCTTGAGCATCAAATCAGCTTATTATAATGATTTCTGATTATTATGTACACTTTCCTTCACTAAACTACTGAAACGCACCAACAATGATAATGATCAGTATATCAATTATTGTACATTGCTGCATTTTTAAAAAAAATTGGCACTGTGATTCCTATAAAGGTACCGCAAAAACGGAAGTTCAAAGACAGAATTCTAAAGATGCCAGCGCTTGTTTCTCTGGTGCTTAAGGTCTATACAACAAAATGAGAAAAAAATTGTTTTAAATAAAGTGAGATGCTGAGGCAAGGAGAAAAATGGTGTTTGATTAGATGTGGGCTACACGTCTGCTCTTCATTGGCTTCTTTTCAGCAGGGCGGTAGGTTGAAGATGACTTCATTTCGATGTGAAAAGGTTTGTGTGTATTAATTGCGTTTTACAGTGCAGCAGTCTCTCACACACCCTAAGGCGGCTTTTGTCCATAACGATGACATTGCCATCTCCACACCTTGTTAAACTTAATCAAGACTTCATTAAGCCAGCAGAAGAGTCAGCGGGCAGCTTTAATCACCCTGAGCGTGGCCGTCCAACCCCCC
>NW_015539860.1:22114-23794 GCF_001515605.1 Sinocyclocheilus anshuiensis
AGGAACAATGGCATATGATAACAAAGGCAAGAGACTCCAATCTGTCCCATCGGAGACTTCTGCTCCATTAGAATTAGCTTTTCCCCCTCTCACAGACAGGCCTGCCAGCTGTCTCTTCAGTCTCATTAAAGAGGACAGCCGCTGCGGCCCCGTTCCCCACTCAGTGGTCAGAAAAGCGCCATCAGCCTTCGCGTTTTAGAGCAGTGCTGTCTCCGCCCATTACGGTAAACAAAGCCAGTCGTACAGTAGCGACAAGGGCGGAGGATGATGTAATAATATTGCGAAAATGAGCCCGGATGCCCTTACTGCCTGAGTTCGACACCCCCCGGCTCGAGCCCGTTCGGCCCACCGGTGCATTTCACACAACAATCACGGCCACAGACAACAAGACAGCAGCCACCAATCACTTGTGTTGTCTGGGCCTCTGACGGAGCACATTTGTCTTGAGCTCTCGAATGCTGGGAAAGCAGATTGTTGTGTTACACAGCAGGAGGGGATCAATGTAATCACATCACTTTCAACTTTTTGAATGAGGAGATGCCCTAATAGGATTTGGCAGTGCATGATACCCTCAAAATGTAGGAAATCTGTTCTGGCTCATTAGGATACATCAGCGTGCGCGTTCACTCTCTCTCTCTCGCTATAATGTGTGTGTTTGTCTTTCTTCCTCGCTTTCTGATTCTATACCTCACGACTTTTGAATCAAGTTTACTTAAGCTCCTTGTAATTGGCCGTTCAGCCCTCTCGAAGGCAAATTTCGGTGCTTGCTGAGCTTGTTTTCTGTTGACTATTGAAAGAGCTCTCATTCTTGTTTGCCGCCCTGTCTTCTCGCAGTGCACGGAGAGTTTGTTCAGAGAAAAGGAAAATCAAACAAATTGCCAAGTCAGAGGCATCTCCCTTCAAACCCCTCTTTTTTTCTTCGAGGATTTGTTTTGTTTAGTTTTCCGTAGCCTCTTGGCCTTAGTCTTGAGTTTCGGTGTATGTCAGGCTTTTCTTCAGAGCTCATGGGTTTCTCTGTTCTCTGAGCGACGCTGGCCTGCTGTTTGTCTTCCTTCAAGTCAGTTTGAACAGTGTCCGCTGTAAACCGCCTACAGGACAAGGTAATACCTTTTCCTTTGTGTTCTCCACAGGCCGTAGGCCATAAATCAGGCAACATTTTTTAACTACTCATCAAATTTACATGGACAACTAGCTGCTAGTGGTTCTTTCCTTTCTAATAATTAGAATGCACAATATATCAGTACCATATTGGACATTTAATTGTGCATCCTCATTTCCTGTACAGTATTTTTACATTACATTTGCTCTCATCTAATGCACACTTTCTCAAGTTCATCTTTAAAAACGCCAATAATTTAACTCTTGTACTGTGCTGAAAATCCTTTACCTAATTTAGTGTTCCCTGTCAAAAAGAACCAACCTTTTAAAAAGTGCTAATAAATCCCTCATTATGCTATATTATCACCAAATCTTGGATTCAATCTTTTTTCACAACAGTTTTTGAGTGAAAAAAGCTTTATTTGTGGATAATTTTGGAAATTTTTCACTCAAAAACTGAGGTGCACAAGCTCAGAATAATGAGGCCTACAATCAATCAATTCCAAAAGAAATAAAAAAAAAACTATGATAATTAAAAGAAAACAATTTGGTAATAATATTCCATAACGAGAAATGTATATA
>NW_015539860.1:23970-26973 GCF_001515605.1 Sinocyclocheilus anshuiensis
ATATATATATATATGAGCAAAGTCAGTAGGTTTTAGTCTAATGCAATAACAATTACTGGCATTTTCGGGAAAAAGAAAATCCCCTCTGAGTCAAAATGACTGGAACACTGAGGCTTAATAACACTGTTCGGGATAATCTTTAGCAAATCTCAAAATTAATTTTCTTTTTCGTACTGTACATTATAATGTTGTGATGCCTACATACACTTTTAGCATTTAAAATTATTGATGTCAGTTTTTAGTGTTTTATTTATTTTAATTTATTTTTATATATTAATTATAATTAATTTTAATATTGTTTTTTTATCAGTTATTGGCCATAACTTATTTATTCCTATACTGAAAAGACTGAAAAATGTTGTAGTGTCGACAAAATGGCAGCTTTTATTATTATGTATGCCAGCTTTAAGGTCATCCGTATGCTACTGTACTCCTAAACATTGACAAAAATGGACTTTTAGCAGACATTTAAATAGTTCAGTTTTTCTATATCAGAAAAACTGACAAGATATATAGATTTCTCACCTTGGAGCAACGGCAAGTAGCAAATCATGGTACATCGATGTGTCTTCACATCATTGGTTGCACAATTGCTTGTATTTTATTTACTTTCTGTCAATTAGTTTAAAGCAATCAACTGGAATTTATTTTTGTCCATAGTACAAACTGTAAAGTGCCACACTATTATGTAAACTAAAGACTTTTGGATATCTACAAATTAGATATTGTATCAACCTGTCCATTGAGGCTGGTCTTTTAACTGAACCATGCAGCATTAACCAGCATTAACTAATTCAGCTGTTCTTTTCAGCATGGTTGTCTGATCTTTAGAATGCATTTTGACATTCCTGATCTGTATCTGAGACCTGTATCCTTTTATCCGAGCAATAAAAACATTTAAATTTGTATCCTTTTACACTGTGATCTAGACAATTTATTATGAGAATGTAGAACCTAAATACATAGCAGATATGTTCACTGAATATAAACCTAACAGACCACTCAGATCATTAGGATCGAGTCAGTTAGAAATACCAAGGGTTCACACAAAACAAGGGGAGTCTGCTTTTAGTTATTATGCCGCCCGCAGTTGGAATCAGCTTCCAGAAGAGATCAGATGTGCTAAAACATTAGTCACATTTAAATGCAGACTCAAAACTCATCTGTTTAGCTGTGCATTTATTGAATGAGCACTGTGCGATGTCCGAACTGATTGCACTATATCTTATGTATAATCGTTTTCTTAAATTCATTTTAAACCTCTTAAATCAATTTTTTAAATCATTTTCAAAGTTTTTAAATTCCTTGTTTTATTGTTGTGATTTTTTTTCTTTTCTTTTATGTAAAGCACTTTGAATTACCATTGTGTATGAAATGTGCTATATAAATAAACTTGCCTTGCCTTGCCTGCCTTGCCTTTTGAGAGAAGTCAATTTAAGCTGCGCAGTTTGACAGAGTGCTCACCGTACACCATTATTTGAGCTTTTTCAGTATTACTGCTTTATTTACTGTTGATGCAAATGTTTCTCTAGAACCCCCTGCAGCACAGGACCGTGTGGCACACTTGCAGGAACAGAAAGAGAAAAAGAAAAAGAAAAAGGGAGAGAGAGAGAGAGAGAGAATAAGTGCAGTTGTCTGAAAGAAATGCAAGTTGATTTGTGACTGCTGAGAGATTAAGATGCAGACAGAAGCGTGTTATTGTGTGTGGCGGCGGGCCTCGGTAAACCTGAGCCCTGCCACGGAGCTGTGGGGATTGATGGTCCTCACCGCACACTCCCTCATTACTACGAGCATCTCTCTCTCTCTCTCCATTTCCCTCCCTCTCTCTCCACCTGTGCGCACAACCGCTGTCGCCTTATCACAATAATCTGAAACAGCCTATGCATTCATTATCCCTCACCTGGAGGCCTGCACACTACACAGGGCATATGGAATCTGTACTTCCAGAGTTGGAGGAAATGAGGGAGGCGATGTTAGATGGCGATTGCATCTAAGCCGTGCTGTTTTTTTTTACAGTTATTAAAAGGTGGTGGAGTTTTCTAGCATTTGTTAATTTGAAAGAGTGGTGAAAGAGTTCATCTAAGTTCCTATGGCTGTGCTGTTTGAACATTAACCCCAAAACCCTTGAGAGCTGCAGGTTGCAATAGACAGACAATTGGTTAAAAAGAATTGCTTATTTGGTTCTTTTGAATCAAGTCTGGCGATATTGAATGGCCTCCTTTCAATGGTAAAGTTGCTAACTTATGTTGTATTATTTGCATAAATTACTAAAACTTTACATACTGTAGCATTCCTTCGTTCTCAAGTGAGAAATACATAGCATTAGCAACTAGACATGACTAAATTGCAAAATATTATATTATTATTAAATTGTTTATTTTTAAATGATTAAAGGGGTCATATGATGCGATTTCAAGTTTTCCTTTCTCTTTGGAGTGTTGCAAGCTGATTGTGCATAGATAAGATCCCTGAAGTTGCAAAGACTAAAGTCTCAAAACCAAAGAGATATTCTTTATCAAAGTTAAGACTCTGCCACGCCCCCCTAAAACGGCTCGTTCTAACACGCCCCCACATATCTACCTCACTATGTGGCAATAGTAGCATAATGCGGCCCAAATGTGCACGCAAAGAAAGAAGGCGTGGTTTCAGTAACCGCAGTTAGTGTTGATGCAGCCATGTCAGGGAGACGCTGTGTTTCTAGGTGAAAGCAAAAGTACTTTATTTGGCCTTCCGAAAGTAGATGCATTTAGGAATCTTTAAGATTACTTACAACAGAACAGCAATGCATTTTATGGACGACCGTTTCGTGAACCTAGGAGAGGAGGTAATTCTGACTTTGCTATGACAATCTGGTGCTTCTGAATCAGCTACTGTTTTGTTATTAGTTTAAGTATCTGCTATTGACTGTTCAAATGCGGAGTTTTGGGCATGGTGTGTGTATGCGCGAGCGAGCGAGCGAGCGAGAGAGAGAGAGAGAGAGAGAGAGAGAGAGAGAAAGAGAGA
>NW_015539860.1:28173-41707 GCF_001515605.1 Sinocyclocheilus anshuiensis
TTTTAGGTAGGTGTGGCTGACTCTTAACTTTTATAAAGAATATCTCTTTGGATTTGAGACTTTAGTCTTTGCAACTTTACAGATCTTCTTTATGCACCAAGAGCTTGTAACGCTCCAAAGAGAAAGGAAAATTTTAAATCGCATCATATGACCCCTTTAAAATTATTATTATGAAAATTAATATTACAAAATTATATTATTATTTACTTTTATTATGTAAAGATTTAAGGGTCAGTTCTGTTTATACTTAAAGGTAATCAAAAATAATAAAAAATTGGTCAATTATTACAATATTAATAATAATATAATAAAAATAAATAAGATAAAAAGTAGTAGTAGTATGAATTATAAAACAAAATACAATTATTATTATTATATTATAAATTGTATTAATATCATCAATATTATTATTATTATTACTTTAGCAATAAACTTCCAGGTTATTGTTGTAGACCAATTTTTATTGTATTATGTAATTAAAAAACAAAAATTAAACAATAATTAAGAATCAGTTCTTTAAACGTTTAAACATACACATAAAAATAATTGTTACTGGTCATAAAAACAGCACCTGTTGGTCTCTAGTTACCGAGCAGTAGAGATTGTCTTGTTGGTGCAGTGGAAAGGTAGTGTAATTGAGTTGCAGTACGTTCACCATTGCTCCCTATGTGCTTGCCGTGATTCAAGGAGGACATGTTCCTGGAACAACCTTCCTGTCATTCTGTCATCAGAATTTGATCTTAGAGCTGGGGTTAGGATTTGAACAGCATTCCTATGAATCATTTCTACTAGGTTTCGATGATATCTAAGCTTTAGAGAATGTGTTTGGCCTGTGATGGTTTGATAAGAATGTTGTTCCAGGACTAACAAAGGATCTTGATCCAGGAACAATTTCTACTTGGCTAAATCACACTGTCTATATGAACATATGTATGCAATGTCATGAATAATGTAGAGAAGTTTAATTCTTAAAGAATGGTAGCGGAGAAATCCAGGTTTATGCTCGTGTCCGGTTCATCCACTGTTCATAACAGGGCTCATAATTCCTGGAAAGAGTGCTCATTTAACCAAGCAGTGAGGTGGAGAGGCCTTTTGATGCAGAAACAGTAACACAAAACTGTGATTATCCTCATTCTAGCGGCCACTGAGAGGCGCTTGGCTGACCCAGTGGCTGTAATGTGTTCAACGAAATGTGTTATTGAAATCAATAGCCATCTTCCTCTTTGCTCCGTTTGTCTGCACTGTTGTGCCATTTTATCAGAGGCTCTGTCAGCAAGACTCTGAGAGGCAAAAAGGCTTCAGCCATTGCTGCTGCAGAGCTGGGAGGACTTGTGGTCTTGAAAAGAGATACAGCCGCCGATCGATGGCTCTGTAATAGCATGGCTGCGGCATCAGCCGGGAGGATCCACACGGGGTGCCGATGCATTCAGCACTACCTCTCCTTGAGCGTTAGACCCCGTGTGAGCCGGCATAGGTTCACCACTAACTGAACCAGTCACCTGTGCTGATATTAACCCTACATCCCCCGACCTCCGATACCTCTTTAGTCCCCACTAGCGCCGCCAAAAGTGTAATGGCCTTTTATCGATTTACCTCCTCCTTTTTTCTCTCACTCTTTCTCAAGATAGTGTGGAACCATTTAAAGTTAAGTGCATGTTGTAGAAGCACTGCCCTCCCGCAGAGATGATCTCTGGGAGGGCGTACAGCCTGTTCTTCAAACCCAGCATCCACGCATATCTAACACTAATCAGTCAGCAGTCCAGGGAACGATGTTTACTGACCACAGGGCAGCAGCGGATGAAGAGGCAGCATGAATAACACATTGTGCTCAGATTCAACACCCTCCTCCCTCTGGAACCGCATCTCATAGGAGCTCCAGAGATGGGATTGGGGAAGGAGAAGAATGGTGTTTTTCAACAACCGGAGCATCATGATTGGGGGGGAAGGACCGGGAGTATAGGTGGACATAAACTTGTGGCATACAAGTTCTGCTGGTTCTCATGCCACCCACATCAGTCCTGCTGTCAGAGTAAATCTTCCTTAATTTTCAAGCCAAAGTCAGATGCGTGAAAAGACTATACTCTGCATTGTGCTGCATGTTAATGTAGTCTTGTAATCCCAAAACTCACTAATGCACAGAAGCACCATAGAATTTGATTTTATGTATATTGCAATTCATTCTTTAACTGTAATTTTATTGTAATTATATATATATATATATATATATATATCTTTGCTGTGCTGCAGCCAAAAGTTTGCAATAATTTTTTTTTTTTTTTATGTTTTTGAAAGAAGTCTCTTATGCTCACCAAGGCTGCAATTATTTGATCAAAATACAGTAAAAACAGTAATATTGTGAAATATTATTACAATTAGCGGTTTTCTATTTTAATAATTTTAAATGTAATCTATTCCTGTTGTGGCAAATCTGAATTGTCAGCAGCCATTACTCCAGTCAATGTCACATGATGCTACAGAAGTCATTCTAATATGCTAATACAACTTATTTATTATTTTAATTGTATGTATGTAATATTTACAATTAAGCATTAGAAATTAGAAATAGTATGTTATTTCAAAAATTATTGTGATTTTATTTCGTTTTAACACAACATTTTCTCCCCAAGCCTGAGAAAATGTGGCACAGATTTATGTGACTTTTATGTGACTGAATTGGATTAAGATTGGCTTCTTATTGTATGTGTATTTCTGAATTTGGACAGTCTACACTATATTACTTTGAAATCCTTCCATAACTGTACAAACATTCACATACCCGTCATTTTTAAGGTGAATAAATAGTTATTTTTCTCCTTATTTAGCAGAGCATTAGAATCTTCAGATATAATTTTCAAATATTAAACAATTTTGTTGATATATCTTAGCCAGAAAAGTTCCACTGCTTTTTTTGTGCTTTTGCCATGTGAGTCAGAGGGTGAAGGCACATATGCATTTCTCAAGGATCAATGGATTTGACCTGTGTGGTTTGAAACTGTCCTCCCTCGCTGAACTGAACTCACCTCAGCTTTGTTGTTTTTTTACAGTGAAGTAAAGCCGCCCATCAGAGTCTGTGGCATCACAATGAGAGGCTTTCCACCACTTTGCCTGTTTTATTCTGGAATTCTGTTTTTAATTCACTGCGTAATCTTCAGGCTTGACTGAAAATTACATTGTTCGGTTTTAATAGCTGGTGAATGGACACATTGAAAGGCATTTGAAAGCACCTTGTCTACCGAATAGTGTCGCCGAGTTCTTTGAATTCATCTGAGTGGGAAGTGAGTGAAAGTGGGAGAGTGAATTGTAAACACTTCACCCATCCCATCCTGTGGAATATTTATCAGAGTCATTTTCCTGGTCTTGATAAATTAATGTTTTGACAGCAAATCAAACACAGGCGATAACTCCCTGTCAAAATGTCAGACCGTAAAGTTTGAATATCAAGCTCTCGCTGCTCATACTACGTTCCTGTTGCACATTTACATAATTTTGAAATCAAAGGAAATGGTGTATTCAAATTCTACCTCAGAAGTAGACAGCCCAGCCTGTGTTAGAAAATAATGATTGGCTTAAACATATAAACGGAAAGAAAGGAAGAGGCTCGTTTATCCTCACGATTGTGGTGCATTAAAGTGAAAATGATTGAAATAAGAATCAGCTGCCAAGTGAAGCCTGAAGTGGGATCAGCCTGGAGAAAAAAAAAAGGAACAGAAGACCTCAGTCTTATTAACAAGCTTGAAATTTCATTATCCACAGTTCAGGATTAAATAATGTTATCTGTTTTCTCTAAAGGAGAATGGCGAGAGCTGTGACATAAAGAGAAGAAAAGAACCTATGATGAAGAACAAACCCTTCGCAGAGGGCTTCTTTATTTAGGTTTATCCATCTCAAAGTGTCGCATGGTTTATGATGAGGGCAGTTTATGTGCCATCTCCTCACCCATAGTCCCAGCCAGCAGGAAATACACAAGTCAGACTTAAATGATCTAATTATCCAGACTTTGGTTTGTCTGAACTGTAAATTGAACACACGGACATGTTTTAGATAAGATTATACACAAAAAGAGAATGCATTCGCAAAAACAGTTACCGTAGCTGTCATTTCTCCATAATTACAGGATATTTCTTTGAAAATAAGATGTGCCTACAGTGTTTTTCCCTGACAATGTTCTCTATGTAAAGCACATTTCAGGAACTTTCCACAGTGGTATTGATGTTTGCTATAAGCATCATTTTTATTTTATTACTGGTGCTTCGTCAGTCAAGCATCACTATTTGCCCATACTTAGAGTAGGACATCTGGATTAGTATTATTATGTTTGTGTATATATACATTTATAGGGTTTTTAAATATGTTTTATCTGTTAGTTTTAAAAATAGAATAATATAATTTTAATATAAAATCATTTTTTAAATCTTAAAATATATATTTAAATTTAAAGTAGCTATTTATTTTTATTTAATATCTAAATATAATATGTACTTTTAAATAAAAATAAATGTAAATATTATTTATTTATTTATAAAAAAATTAATTAATCAGAAGTGCTATTTTTGCCCTTTTGATGATAAAATCCTGAAGACTCCATATCTGATAACTCGTCTTGGAGCTCTTTTGATTTTGGGGCAGTAAGCAACCACTTAAAACACCGTAGCAACTACCCTGAACATCCTAGCAACCACAAACAACATGTTGAAACTACTCTGAACACCTTAGCAACCACATCGCATCAGCTTGGCAAATTACCCACAGTACCCTAGTGTCATGCTGAAGAGATTTGCATGGGCAAGCATTCATATTTTCTTCTGAATATATGTGAAAATCTTTTTTTCTCTTTTTTTTTTTCTTTTTGTAGCGACTTGATAGTGAACCTTATTCCTGTGTGTGTGTTTCATGTTAATATATATTATCTGAGAGTGGATCAGTTTCATAAAAACAGGATGTGTTGTTTGGCTCTAAACAGACCTCTCCATCTCACTGAGACTCTCCAGAGCTGATGACTCTAATTGAATGATATGACTCACTGGGTTAATAGCGCGACTCAGTGTTGGCGCTGAAGAGCTGAAGCTGACAGAATGACAAATTATCGTGAATAATTGCGAGTGAATTATCCTGACTTAACACAGTCTGATTGATTTGCCCTCTGTGTGCAGGAGACAGAGATCCTTAACACCGCAGTGCTCACCGGGAAGACTGTTGCCATGCCAGTGAAGGTGGTCACCGTTGGAACCGAAGGTACCGTGACCGATGTAACCGAGTCGATGGAATGTCGCTCGACAGACGAGGATGTGGTTAAGGTAGGCAGAAGCATGCAGGGGTCACTAACATGAACAAATCACACACATGTAGATGCACTTTTGACCCTATAGACTTAAAAAAAAAACTCTACACATTCTCAATAATTTAATTTAATTTGTCCAATAACAGTCAGCTTTGCCACATTTCTAAACATGAACATTTCTATCACAATGGAATTTCCAACACACTTCAAATGATTTTTTATAACATTCTGTGGTGGAAATGGTGGCGATGGAAATTGACATTCAAAATATTTATTTGGTATGCTAATGGAATTTTATGTATCCTAAATATGCACATAAGCCAACCAAATTATTCATTTCTAAATGATTTTAGAAATGTAATGATTTAATTAGTAATTCCTGAGATCTTGTGATGTGGTGTGATTTACTGTAAAGCACTTCTGTAGTTTAAATGGTTTTCATCAAAAGGAAACAAGCTAAAAGAACCTGCAGACACACAGAAGCTCAGAATAATTTTGTAACCAAGATAACAAAAGAACTGTTGGAGGGAACACATAGTGTATTATGGTTGCTATATTAGATTTGATTTAAAGCACTATACATTCAACCGCTCTGAAGTAATGTCTGTTTTCAGTTGTCAAGCCAGAGGCGAAAAATAAAGGGATGTTAAATGCAGTCTTTTCCGAACAAGCTTGTGCTTGTGCCTAGTGTGGATTTGTGTGTATTTACTCCCTTTGGGTTTAATTATCTGTTAAACACCCCACACTTAAACACTGACCTCTGGAAAGGAATCCCCCTTCCTCACAAAAGCTGACACACATACACAGACACAGGCACTGGTGCCCTCGATTCAGATCATCCGAAGACACTATGCCATTAGTTTTGTCTACATTGACTTTTTGAGCACTGCAGATTTTGTAGATTTCATACATATGGCAAATGGCAGCCATGTATTTATATTAAAGGGGTGGTTGATCAGCTTTTTTTCGAAAGCTTGATTGTGTTTATGGGGTGCAGTGTAACATGTGTTCATGCTTCGTTTTTTTTAAAAACGCATTATTTTCACATATTTTACCTTTATTCTACACCGCTGTTTCCATTCTTGTCAAAACGGTCTGTTGAGTTCCTGGTTCTATGAAGCCCCTCCCTCTGAAATACACAATGGGCTCTGATTGGTTAGCGGGCTCAATGTGTTTGTGATTCGCTAACCTCCTAGTGCACATTGTCCAGAAACATCACGCCCCCTTACCATTATGGGTAGTTGTGTGATCCCAGCGGCGGGGGTTATGTAAACACGGTCTGTTGAGTTCCTGGTTCTGTGAAGCCCCTCCCTCAGAAATACGCAATGGGCTCTGATTGGTTAGCGGGCTCAGTGTGTTTGTGATTTGCTAAGTGCACGTTGTCCAGAATTGTCACGCCCCCTTACCATTACGGGTAGTTGTGTGTTCCCAGGGGCGGGGTTTATGTAAACATCGGGTGATGTCACAAACCCAGGAAGAAGCTCGTTGTAGTCCCTACCAGTCATTTTTTGTAGTCCTTAAACAGCGATTTCTTTAAAAGTAAATATCTCCCTTTGCATTGAACTCTGAGCGTCGTAACTTTGCAGACATTGTTTATGCTCTAACAGCAACAATACACACTAACTAAAGTTCAAAAAGTGAAATCATAGTCAACCACCCCTTTAATTTTATAAGTTTCATTTGCCATCGCAAACTGTATTCATCCATTCATTGTTGAACTCATAAATAGGCAAATAAGTATGTTAAAGGGATAGCATAACCATAAATCAACATTTGATTTACTCACCCGTCCTGTTGTTCCAGGCCTGTATCCTTTTTTTTATAAAGTTGAACACAAACAGAAATGTTTAAATGAATGACCAAGCTGCTCTTTTCCATACTATTGATTACACACTATAGGGTTAAATATGAACAATGTAAAATTTAGAACTAGATATCCCAGAGTTATGTTTACCCAGGGTTTAGAATCTAGGTTAACAATTTTATGTGTGAAAAGCCCTTATCTTTGACTGTTTTCCTGCTACAGTTCCCAACCCAATTTAATGTTTGATTTTTTATCTTAAGGGGCAATAAACATACAATTTCTCAAGAGCAATTTTTGAAGGGGACACAAAAATGTTTTGCCTTAATTAAGGCCAAATTGCCTTAATATGGGGACTTTTTGTACTTTACGTTTGGTGCACTGAAAATGATCTCATGTCCATTTTTCTTATGTCCACTTTAGGCATTCTACTACCTAGAAGTAACTTTGCAACTACATGTCAACTAGCAGTCGTTAGAGTATTAGTAGACTCTCTGCTTAATATCTGCTGACACTTTATTTTGATGGTCGCTCAACAGACGTTCTACTGAGTATAAGTAACTTTGCAAGAACGGCAACTTATGCTACTAATCCTAACCTAACAGTTTACAAATGCTCTAATGAGAGTTAGTTGACATGTAGTTGCAAAGTTACTTACAGTTAGTAGAATGTCTAAAGTGGACTATTGAAATAAAGTGTAACCTAATTATTAAATTATCTTGTATCCTCCACATAGTATTTTAGGTTTCGTCTGGGATACAGGACATCTCTTACTTAGATATTCAACTGGAGCAAGCCCACTGATCTGTCACTTAACATCTTATTGAGTAAAACCCAACACAACGGTAGATCTACAATATTAGCCTAATATCAGTAAACACATAGGCATGTTGCAGTGTTAGTTGTAGTGGGAGATGTACTATCCAACGAGCTATAAGCTACCAAACAAGCAAGGTAACGTTATCATCGCTAACACAGCGAACTCATGGAAACATACATAAGTTATCTTTTTTTTTGTCATGATTAATTTATTAATGGCTCAGCATCATCTGTATTAAAGAGAAGAGAATCACTTCATCCGATGTTAAGGTAGAGAGGTAAAGCAGGCAGTGGACCAAAGCACTGAGAAAAGTGAGGGGGGACTCAAAATGTTTCTAAACTTAAAACTTTTTTTTTTGTATTGTTGTATTTTGTATTGTTTTAATACTTACACAGTTACTTTAAGTATATATCATAATATTAATTACAATACAAAGTGTGGTTTTTAATGATATTTTTAGGGGGGGGACAACCCTCAGATGGGGTGGGTCCTGAGCCCCCACCCCCGCAGTTTCCGCCTATTTGTGTTTGATGTGTAGTATTTCTTTGTGATGTGTTTTGATTTCAAGCTGTCTAGACAATCCAGCAAATGAGAAGATCTTCTGCACAGGCAGATACAGATATTATATATACACAGTTCATATTACACTAATTACCCTGTCTAAAGTTCAATAATGGTTTAATTATTCATTTTTGTTTTTCCCCCTCTCCCTTCCCTTTTTTTCTTTTAAAAAAATTATTTAGATGAAACCGTATCACCATGCTGCAGGAGGATTGTTTGTGCGTGTTCATATACACAAATGTGTTTGTCCAGGGAGGTGTTTCACTCAGTGTTTGAAAACCTACTTTGAAACTGAGGCTTGTTAAGTTATTCATATTAAAGGTAGTTTAACTACACTACAAAGGCAAAGTTCAGTAACTACACATTTAGTCAAAATTGAAATTGAATCTCTGTCCTGTGAGAGATGGGTTTGGCTCAATTATGCTCAGATTCACAGAAAACTGTGTATGAAAATTCATATGAACTTGATGAACTTCAGCTGTTAATGCATTTTGCCATTCCATTGTATGGAGGTACAGTCAGGCAGTCCTTTTGAAAACATAATAAAAATGAGCAAACTACACTGAAGCTATATGCATATGTATGTGTTAGGTTGTTGCATCTCCGCTTTTTGCTAATTACTCCAAACATCACCTTGCGGTGAACCTGTAGTGATGCTCAAGATACACTCTGCTAATTACCTCAGTCAGAGATGGACGGGCAGAGAGGGATAGCATTTGTGTCAGACAGCACAGTCAAGTCTCATCTTGTGCCTGTTGAATGGGTCATTAAGTACCCAACCCAGTTCCCTGCGGGGGTCTTGACGTCCTCTGTAAGCGTCCCTCTCTTCAGCAGTCTTAATGTTCCTGATTAATGCTCTGCCAGACTGGTTATGGTGTATATAGATGCTCATGGGAAGGGTATGTTGCTGTGAAGTTAGATTGACCATAGTTCTCCGCACACTGTCAGATTGTACACCCAAACCCTTCATGGGCCACCAGAGCACCTCAGAGGATCTCTGGCTCTCAGAATGTTGTGGGAGATTTACAATATGTAAATGAAGATGTAAAGAATACAGTTGTCAATGTAAAACTGCAAATTAGTCTATTATGTCATTGATATGGGCAGTATCAGGCAATTAAAGAGATTTAACTGGGGTTTAACATATATAATTGCTGTGTGGACTTATAGTACTATTTAAGTTCACTGCAGTTGTTCATTATTACAAGCCTAGGCATCATATACTTTTAGTCACTTTTTCCAATGCTGATTTTGTCCCAACTGATTTATGAAATAGCTCACAGCAGCTATATATTTAACGATGGCAGGACCAGTAAGTCATATATTGCTTTTTAATTGTTGATCCATGAATTTATCCACTGACCTCCAAAATCCATGTGTGGCAGATATAAGAATTAAGTTTACAAACTGAATATGGTCAGCAAGTTAGTTAGTTGCCCCCTCAAATCACTATGTACAGTAACTCAATGTGCTAATGAATTTGTATACATTTTTGTTTTTTACTTTAAACATGAATCTTTACTGCAGACTCAATTACACAGACTTTATTTCTCAAAACAGTGAAAGTTTTGAATGCCGTTGGTCCACATCCACATCTGAAGTTTTTAAAGAAGTCCTCAATTTGATTGGATTGGATGAGATGAGGTTTTCTCCGCCAGGTATTATAAGCGTTAGCTAAGAGCAGTATAGATGTTCTACAAATTAATTACTTTGCTGCAATAGAAGGACTTGACTACTTTTTTCTGTTTTCTTCTATCCCTCCATCTGCTTAGCTTCTTTCAACCCCAAAGTCTGAGAAATATAGACATCCAAACACTCTCATTATCAACAGCAACTACTCCCCCTCCGACTGTAGTCAGAAATAAATACTTGGACCGGCCAGTCAAAGCCCATCCAATCTCTCTTATTCTTATCCAGACTGTTTTTCACATATTGCGCTGATTAGCACAAAAAGAGGCCTCATTTTTTGCGCTTTCACAATTTGAAATCATCGCCAGGAAATTGGAGTGAAACATAGGCTGATACCTTGGCCAGGGCTGTAATTTTCTTCAATTTAGTGCTGCTTTGAATACCGTGTTGCTTGAACTCTTTGTTTGTCTGCTGTCTGATTTGTATTCCTGTCTCTCAGGTGTCTGAAAGGTGCGATTATGTTTACGTCAATGGCAAGGAGATGCGTGGGAGAGTGAGGATGATGGTGAACTTCACCTACAGTTACCTCAGTGCTCAGCTGGAGGTGAGCGTATGGATGCCTCGACTCCCCCTGCAGATCGAGATGTCCGATCCGGAGCTTAGTCAGGTCAGGAGCTGGAAAGTTCCTGTAGATGCTACCAACCAGAGGTTAGCGCCGTTTTTGTTTCAAATTTTTGTTTCACATTTGACCTTGATCATTTGAGAAGGGTTCATTGTATTATTGAAGCATATTGTAACTTTCAAAACCCTCCCAAGAACTTTCTGATGTTAAATAGTTTAATTTAGTTGAACACGTGAATGCATGGCTGCCCACATTTACACATCAGTGACATTAGATAATATTATTCCTTATATTATACTATACTGTAGCCTAAAGAGGAGAGTAAAGTGTGGAAAAGTCCACACTTTATAACCTTGTGTTATTCCTGATGTTAGGGTTAGGGTTGTGTGTATCACCTGCAGCCCTGCATTTCCTTCCTGAAGTTTACAAATAATGGTTCTTTATTGGCATTGTGGTTCCATGAAGAACCAAACATCCCTGAATACCCTGATTCTAACTGACACCTTTTTAAGAGTGTAAAGTATAAATAATTTTGGTGCACAACTTTGTGAACATTAGAAATTGATAAAGAATAAACCGTATCACCGAACAAAGAAATAACCAAATTATGGTGTTGCAAATGAAAAATAATTATTGGTTCCCAAAGACCCTTTAAAGTGAAAAGTTAAAATAATCTTTTTTTTTCTTTTAATAACCTTTTTCCACGGCGAAGGGCCTTTTGCTCATTCGAAGGGTTCTATGGATGCTAAAGGTTACTCATGGAAACATACAGGCCAACAAACAATCTTTATTTTTGAGAGTTATAATTATATAACTTCTATAAATTTTAATTGAGATGAAAAGAGCCTGGAAACTATGTTCTGTCAAGTTTTATAATCTTTAGCTGAGCAGAAAATATCCTGCACAGCCCACACATGTTATGCAATATGGTTCTGCTGGTGATTTGAAAACGCAAAGATTTCATACATTACTGTAATAAGTCTATTAGTACTGCACAGCACCAATGATGCTCCAGCTTGCCGGTGTCAGCCTGCCTTGTCTTTATCAACCCTCTCCTCAGCCGTTTTCATGCTCTGTCGTTCTTTGGTAACGCCAGACGTGTAGTGGAGCTCCCTCTGGAATGCATGATGGAGGTGAGGATGCGGACGCTGACTTTTTAATTACCGCTGGGTCGTCTTCAGGCACACCTGCCTCTGACGCACCAGCACCAGACAACGCGCAGGTTAATGCTGCTGTACGCTGCGGATATCCACAAGATCATTTTGAATTACTCTTCCACCAGAAACAATCCTGCAGGATTGACTCGTGCATGATAAGTGAGAACAGGATGACAGATGGAATGAGCGGTGGAGAATTTGCAAGGCAATGATGAGTCTGAGGAATAAGTGTGGTTATACTATTAAGTTGTTTAGTTGTCATCAGTAATGTGTGGTGGTCAGCAAGCAGATGTGTGGGTTGCACAATGATCGCTAATCCGTTATGTCAATATGAAGATTCTCTGACCAGACCCTACTCTTGCAATTGAGAAAGTGAATTGAGAAAGTTTTTTTTTTAATTAAAAATATATATTTTTGTTCTTGTTACAATTTAATTATTTAAACATTTTTTCTTGCATTATTAGCAAAATCCTTTGAGGCAAGTTCATGTGGCGGCCATCTTCATAACGCTCCCGGGCAGCTCTTTCCTTTGCAGGAAGTTTACATGCAATAGACATGCAAGTACAGCTCCTATATACTTGAATGAGGAAAGACTGATTCTCAGTTTGGTCCGTCTTCTTATATTGTCATGATTCTAGTGACAAACTAGTCATTTTGTTGCTTATAGCATCTTGTTTGAGTCTCTATTATCTGTTATGTCATTATTTTGTTCCTAATATACAGTAATCATTTGATGACTTATGATGATAAATATTCCATAATATGTGTTGCCACATGAAGTTCTGCAGGAAATAAACTCCAGGCGATCATCTATGGAAACTTTTTTTTTGTAGTGGAAAAGTTATATTGACTATAAAAAGGTTATTCACAATAAGAAAAGCATGTTTCTTTAAAGAACCTTTCACTGAAAGGTTCTTTGGGATACCACGGTTCTTCTATGAATCCTTTTTGATTCTTACTGATACCTGGACATCCTAGATTAAATATATGAGGGAATACATTTTGACTGAATTGTTCTTTATGGGTGAGCTGTTCCTTTAAGATAGTGGCCAGCTGGTGAGTTGTATTCATCAAAAGCCCATGTTTACTCACATTTGGCACTTGACAAGTCTTAAATTTGCACCCTTGCTGTATCATATGTGCCCTTGGTCTTAGGTCGTGTCTCTCACAGGTAGTATTTTGAGAGCGGGAAACATGTGCTTGAGTTGTAAGACTGAGTCTCATTATGCCTGAGACCTCCTGTGACCTGACATTCCTCAGCTGAGTGCCGCCGGCCCTGTTTATACACCTGTGTTCTGTAAATGTCATGCCGTTTCTACCGTCGGTCAAGAGTTGTTGCGTAAAAGTCTAGAGAAGCGTGGCCTCCCCTCTGGTCATAGCCACCATGTTAACCTGCCACTGCTGTTGTTTTTTTTTATTTTGGATGACTTCGCCTCATTAAAAATAATGGAAAAGTCAGAGCTGCGCAATCATTTAATTTTTTCAACCATTTAATTTTTTCACAATTCTTTTGTCATTTCTACTTGAATTTGTCAACCAAATTCTTACTCAGAAAATAATGTCAGAGATGCTGAAAGTACAAGTTTACATTTTTTATAACTTATCTTTGTTTTAAACCATATTTTCACACTGATTTTGTTGTATATATATATATATATATATATAT
>NW_015539860.1:41835-68218 GCF_001515605.1 Sinocyclocheilus anshuiensis
TTTTTTTTTATATATATATTAATAATTCCTTCAAAAAAAAAATTCAGAGCAGTCCAACAAACACTTAGACACTTGAATAGAATAGAATAGTTTTTTGTCTTTTCTACTTGATTTGAGTGTCAACCAGAATATTCATTTGATAATAATTTCAATATGGTTGAAAGTCCAAGATTAACTTTAAAACTTTAAATTTTAATGGGTTTATTTTTTATAAAATATAATATAATGTTTAATGTTTGAAACTTTTCTTTGTTATCGACCATCTAATTTCACATTGATTTTGTTGAGTATGCATATATACAGTACGTTTTTTTTTTAATAAAAAAGGAAATATTCAAAAAATTAATTTGAATATTTGAAAATAAAAATGTGAAAATAAATATGATATTACCTAAAAATATTATTTTTCACACAGATTATGTTTATTTTTTATAATATGTTGTATATATAAACTTTTTTTGTACTTTTTAATGTTTGATTGTTCTAGGATAGTATAGAATAGAATAGAATAGAATAGAATAGAATAGAATAGAATAGAATAGAATAGAATAGTCTAGAATAGAATAGTCCGGACACAGTGGGATGGAATGTAACACTTGGTATTGGTTGCTCTTTTTACTGCAGATCTGGAGAGGATGACGGGGTTGAAGGAGCCAAGAAGGATCGGAGCTGTGGTCCACAGTACCAGAGCACCACCGTTCGTGTGCTCACACACTTTGAGGCACAGCCAGAGGAATGGCAGGGCCAGCCAGACTTCCTCTTGGGCAGTGATTGGCAGGTGGACGTGACAGAGTTGGTGGGAGACTCTTTAAGGGTGGCAGATGAACGCGTGGCCAAGCTGTCAGAAGAACAGGTCCTCATCGGTCTGAACACTGGCATCACCAAGGTTCAGGTGAGAAACAGGAAGAATGTATGCGTGATTATGTCTAAAAATGACGTGATGTACTATAAAAAAAAATGTGTGTGAATATCTTCACATAAAATGAAGGCCACGGCTGCATTACTACAATAATCTACTAAATCTATGGATTTCCAGCATTATAAAACCTTTTTCCATGATTCGTTGTTCTAGCATATTATGCAATTTCCTCAACACACCACAACCAGAGCTGCCCATTCTGTCAGGAACAAAACTGACAGTTACAGCTGACTAAGCCGCATTTCCCTTGTTTATACTGCATGAATAAAATGTGAGAACGTCCTTGTTTTCTTTGGAAAATCCTGGCTGTCATTTGTCTATTTCTCTGTGCGGATGAGAGGTGAATCAGTCCGAGTTGTGATGTGACACATCAGACGAGAACTAGACAGCACACCATCTCTCACTCTGCTCTGTCACAGCTTGTGTACTGTTTGTCTGCACATCTCACAGCTCTTATGACAAATGATAATTTCCTTTACGAAGACCTAATTAAGGGTCAGTCTGTGAAAATCACACATTTTTTCTTACACGTCACCTACACGTTCACACATAAATACACCTGCTCGACAAGCTGAAAGTGCCATTAGAGTGCTATCTGACAGCAATAGTATACGCCAAAGCCACAGGTGGAGAGCACTTCGATTTGATCCATTTGCTGAAAATTAAAATCAGATAAAAAGCCCAGTAATGGTGGGATGGAATACGTAGAGTCTGAAAACCAGTGCTGCTTTATAGATCGAGATCCCTGAAATCAAAAACCCACCACTTAACCACGGCCAAATTACCAATCGTCCAAGTGAAAAAAGGGGCCCACCTGTTTTTGCAGTTCATTAAAACTAAATTGAATGACTAATTACTTGGAATTAGAAGAAGGAAAATGTGTGGTTTCAAAAACAAAGTAGACTATTTGGAATAAAAATCTGAAGTAGTGTAGCTAGCACAAACTTCTGTTTTATAGATCTATTTATAAAAAGTGGAGCACTGGGGCAGCATCTTACGCAATATTGGGTAATGCCCGAGGCTCCCCTTGCTTATTCTTATTTTATGTCTAATTAATAAATCTCTCAATTCAAATGGCAAATTAGGATGCGCTCGAAATAAGAGCGGAATATAAAAACAGAATACGAATAGTTTCTTTACCTTAACATGGCTGCATTTTAGAGTGGAAAAACTGTTGCCTGTGGACTTCCAGACAGTGTGCAAATGATGGTTAGAAGCAAGTGCGGGCCGTGCACACTGGTGAAAGTAGAAGTTCCACTTACAGACAAGAAGTAAATGGCTTCTGACACTTCATTATAACATAATGAATGTAGAAATATGGAGGTGGCTGCTTTGCTATTAATTGATCCAGATAGGAAGTCTACTCATCACGTTTCATATCGAAGTAATTTCCTTGCCTGTGTGTCAGATATCACCATATGGCCGAGGGCGGACAGCTGTCATTTAGATTTTTGACATTGCATGTAGCCTACTCATTTTTTCATGTCACTAAGTTTGTATGAGAGAGAATTTTCAGTTGTTTTAGTGTTATGTAACAGAAGCATACCTGTCTGCGTTTTTATCCAGGTGATGTCCCCATTGTCAGACTCTGTTCTGGCTGAGAGGATGATCCGGGTTCTGGATGATAAAGTCAGTATTACAGAGCTGGGCGTGCAGCTGGTTTCTGGCCTTTCCTTGAACCTTCAACTCAGCCCAGGAAGCAACAGGGCCATTGTGGCCACGGCTACCACACAGGAGACAATGCACAGTGCTAATTTGGTAGTCTAATTAAACTCTTTGCAATCAATAAAAATATATATGTTATAATATTAATGTTTATTATTGTTGTTGTTGTTTTTAATTATTATTTAATTATTATTTTCAGTTATTGTTTTTTTTGTTATTATTAATTAGAATAATACATATTTTTCAGAATTATTTTTTTATTATTATTATTATTATTATTATCAATTTCATTCATATTCTGTTCATGTTTAATTAATATTATCAATCATATTTTTATATCGCCAATCTTTTTTTCTTTTCTTTTTTGTAGTGTAGTGTAGTGTAGTGTACAGGGTAGCCCGTCCACTGTGAAATCTCATTGAAAATTTCAGCCCCATGCAGTTAAATTGCGAATAATTTCTGGTTCTCAGGTCACAGTTTTGCATACTTCTGTGTCCGTTTCTCAGAAATGTAGGGTTGTTTTATCCATGAGCAGGTGCAATCACTATAATCACAGTCATTATGGACAAAGTCGTTTGACATGGGCTGCATGTTGATGAGTAGCTGCGGTTTGTTAGTGGATCATGCTGCTCAGGGCTGCCCACTTATTCTTAGTCATCTCACATTTAAAACCCTTCCTGATTAGTCTGATTTCACTAATCCTTCGCATCGGCAGGGGTTTCCTCTCTTCTCTACGTTGATAGACATAAAATGGGCAGATTGGTTGAATCTCCCGCTGATCAGTGCGTCTTCACTCTTTGAAATGTGGTTTTGGGAACTTTTAAAGCTTTTGAACGGTCCTGCAATGGGGTTAAGAATCATGCATACTTGATGCAAGAAAATTAGCATTACCTGATAGCATCTATTCATGTTGTGTTTTCCTTTCAGGAGTCCCTTGTCAGTGCTTGGCTTCAGTTCAGCGATGGCTCCATGACCCCTCTTGACCTCTATAACCCTGCACATTTTGTCCTTACGGCCACCTCGTTGGATGACCAGGTGGTGACAGTAAAGAAAAGCACCAACTGGAGGTGGCCAGTGGTGGTGGCTAAGGGTGAAGGTCAAGGCATGTTGGTTCGTTTGGAGATGTATGGACCTGAATCATGCCAAAAAACCAAGCGGCGCACAGTTCTGGCCGCAGGCAACGCAAACGTCCATGTGAAATTTGGGCGTGATGAAGAAACAGGAAACAGCTCAAGCGACAGGAGGTACAGGCCCAATGCCCCATACTACGGTGGTTCGATTTCAGACATGGAGGCTGGAATCATGAACCGAGGCGCTACCACCATTAAAACCTCCATTCCAGGGAAAGCAAGCGGCGACAGGCTCTCAGCTGGTGATATTCCAATGGATTTCTCCGAATTCCCAGCTCAAGCAGACCTTCCACCTGGACGTAACATGGAGGATGACCTGCTGCAGACTCGCCGCGGGCTTTCAGACCTGGAAATAGGCATGTACGCCCTGCTAGGTGTCTTCTGCCTGGCCATCCTGGTATTCCTAATCAATTGTGTCTCCTACGCCCTCAAGTATCGCAACAAGCAGCTCCCACTGGAGGGCCAGGAGACCATGGCTCATGCCCACGACTGGGTTTGGTTAGGCCATGACACTGAGCTTTTAGAAAGTCAGGCGGGTTTATGTCTGGATCAAGAGGAGTTGGGTGGCACCATGGACTCCGGGCTGGGCCTGGAGGAAGGTAGCCAGCTCCTCAATGGCCTTTCCTCTCAGAAGAGTGTTCAAGGCCAAGTCCACAGGTCGGCCTCTGACTCAGGTTGCGCTGGGAGAGATCACAAGAGCGAGTCCATAAACTCACCCACTACCAAAAGGAAGCGGGTCAAGTTCACCACTTTCAGCCATAGCAAGCCCAGCAATGGCTGCCCATCCATAAGCCCGCTTCTCATTGGTCAGAACGACATCAAATGGGTATGCCCAGACATCGAGCTTGGGGACTCCAAAGAGCTCCGAAATTACATGGAAAGGTTAAACGAAAATGCTACTAAGAACATTGCATAGAGGGCTTGTAGTTATGTATTTTTCAGACAAAAGCGTAGCTCACCCATATGCCTTCTAGGTAAGGAGGTGGTGGTGGTGGAGTGGAGGGTGGATGGGTTGGCCTGACTCTTCTACACTCAGACAAACTCACATCTCACCGTGAAAAGACAAGCCATTCATCTGGTCTTGTTTCCATGGCAACTGTCATGAGGGTTCATCATCAGGAACGAAGGAAAACAGAGATGGTTGTGAAACCGCTGAGGATGTGAGAACATTGGATTATGAGAAATGTTTCAATTGAGATGTCTATATTTTCTTTTTTCAAAGAAGAGGATATTCCAATTCTATATTCAAAATATATATACTTGTGTTTTTTTTTTATTATTATTTTGTCACACTAAAGCCTGGTTGGTGGTGGTCCCTTTTTATGAGTTAATATCTCAAAAAGCTGACATTTAAACATATCAGTTGCGTGCTGGAAAACGATGCATTTCCACAAATTGAACATTGACAGGCTCCGACGATGAGTGAGAATACATTTTGTAAGGTTTTAGATATTTTTATACATCTCTGTTCCTGTCCGTGTTAGTGCGTCTAATTTATTTCTCCAAAGACTCACTCACATATGTAAAAGCATGTGAATTCAAAGTATAGACGAAAAAATGTCTATTTTGGAACTTTTTCCACTAACAGTTTGAATGAACATGTATATACTGCAGAAGACTTCTGGTAAAACAGGAAGATAAATGACCCTCCTCGTCTCTTTGAGAGCTGTTGAGCAAATTGTATTGTTGTAGGTAGTGTTATCAATATTGTATAATATGTTGTTTACAGTATTAGAATGATAGATGGTATGCACTCCAGTTGCTTGTGTATGTGTACTATTGCGTTTTGTTTTCTTTTTTCGTTTCATTTTGCTTTGCTTTTTTTTCCCATTCTCCTTACTTTTTCCCCTTACAGTGATTGCAGTATATGACAAGAGATATCCAACCTACCCAAATGACTGTTCCTCTGAGTAGCCTAATAATTAGGTTATAGTTAATTGGATTGGATGAGTTTGGGGGTGCAATCCTCAGGTAATGTGATCGATGCAGCAGAGAGATGTGAATACTTTAGTAAGAAAATCACAGAACAGTTTATATGTGAATAAATTGATTAGTCAAACTATCTATTTTAGTTGACCATTTTTTAAAGAACTTAATCAATACTCAATTACCCTAACAATTTATTTCATAAACCATTCTCTCTAAGATGTGTGTGCCGACTAATTCCTCTTCCAGGAGTGTTGGCATGAGATCTGGTGTCCATTAAAAAAAAAAAAAAAAGGCCAACTGGATCATACAAATGTCTTATTTAAGAATGTATTAATTAGAATAAAGTCTAATTAATAGTATACATTATATTAATTAATTCTCTCCCATGTTCCCTGCTTGTCTTGTATTTTATGACACGGAAACATATTCTTGAAGACCACTGAAGAATAATTGTACATGAGGTAGTTCATCCATTGTCAGAATTGACAAGCCAATACTCTTGAAAAAATATTCCCCTTATATGCGATGATTCACTGTTTATGTAGCATTTTATTATTTTTTCCAATGCAAAGTGTCTAAGAATTTAGTTTCATTTTTTATTTAATTGTATTCTGTTCTGTGAGCTAAAAGCATTTCCTTTTACCATAACAACATGAAAAACATTTTTTTATTTATGCATTACATCACTGGGTTTTCGGTTTTCATATTAAAGCATCACATCCTGCTGTTCCACGTTTTACCAGTTGATGGCGCTGAATTCTAACCCCAGTTGACTCAAAGGGGACATGCAGATTTTGATGGTCATTCTCCTTGACAGGCGCATGACCCAAGTCTCCAAATAAAGGTTACTGCTGAACTATTGCAAGTGTGCAAGTACAATGTTGCGACTCAACCTTACTGCATATAATAAATGTTCCCAAAAGCAGACTGTGATTTCACCCCATTGTACTGCAGTAAACAACAGGCTTTAAAGAGAAGTGTGTTGTTGCGGCATCTGAGCACCGTGTAATTCAAAGGTTATTGCAGACACAATAGGTCTGGATGTGAGATATAGTCCATTTCTTCGGTCCTGCACATTAAAGGCTCATTAGTGCTAAACTATACAGACAGGATAGTGCTGGATGGTGCTGCTCCCTCCTCTGTGAGACAGGCCAGACTAATTAATGATCAGCTTGGTGAGGCTTTACTCCATGTTAATGTGACATTACCATGCGCTAAATGATTGTATTCATTTAACTGACAGTGATCTGACAATTAACACCTTCCTCATCACATGTGATAAAGCAGCATAGCTCTGCCCCATCCATCTCGGCAAACGTTTGACCTGCCACTTGGGTACGTTTTTGACACGTGTATTTCCAGAGAATGTTTCATACCTTATTGATATTTCCCTACAAGTCCTGTTAATTTATCTTTCATTATGATAACTAGAACGTAAACAAATTAAAGGACGACCACGTCAACACAACAAAGAGCCGTGAATGGTTTTCCAAAGGCACACAACTTTATCCAAGGTGGCGACTGAAACAATACAAGTTCATTAGCGGAAATCTTACACGCGTACATGCGCGCGCGCGTAATATCGTTCCCGGCGGGACGAGTCTTTTTAAGATCCAAATTGAGAGGCTGCACACTTAACCCTCAGAGGGATGCTTCTGGAATTGGGTATGTTTTTCCTTTTATCTCAGCTGATATTTTGGTATTTGGGTCTCTGTTCTCCGCGTCTCGGAGGAATTACGCGAGAACACTCTAAATTAAATCATGACATTAGCTAGTGTCCGTCAGGAGTGTATATTAATACAGCTAATGTCATAGGCTGGTTATTATCTGCATGATAAGTTTTCTTTTCTCGAGTTCTCCAGATTTGATAAAACAAAGGGTGAGAAAAAAAGACCTCTCAACCTCCCATTAGCTGAGTTTTCACGAAGAGCATCTTGCTGTAATCTTGCCTTCTGCTAGTTAACAACGTTGGCGTTGCTGTAAATGTCAACAGAGTTGTCAGAATAATGCCAGCACTGCTCTCACAACAGATGAAGACGGACGGCCAGACATTCCGTACAAATATATATGCTGTCTAAAAACGAAAACAGTCATGTAAAATACACAAAATAGACTTCATTTCCCACTAACCGGTCTATAACTTTATAATAAACCTTTCGAGACTCAGCATAAATGTCCGTCAATGCCAATTTATGAACTATCAATCATGGTGGGACTGTGGACGTTGTTGCACTGGTGATTTTCACACAGATAAGCGTCCATGACATGAACATTGGCTTTTACTAGAACTGGCAGCGCATTTGGATGTTTTCCGTGTCTACGGGTATAACAACAAACCGTCTCTGGCCTGCTTTTATCTACTGTTCAAAGAGGAGCTTCTCACTGTTCGACTTCTAGTAACAGCGTGACAGATATAGTAAAGGAGCTGATAGAAGCAAAGTATACAGGAGACAAGATTCTATTAAATCTTGTTTCACTATTAAAGCTAAACCAATACTGCAGCCATATCTCTGTCAGCAATATCTTTCCGAGATTGAACATTGGTTTTATCATTGTTGTTTTTTTCTGGATAGTTGTACCAGTGCGTTAGGTTTAACAATGCAGTTCCTTCATATGGATGTCTCTTGTTCTTTAAGAGAAGACATTTGCTTGAATTGGTGTGAACGCTGAAAAGGGATTATGTGATAATCAGAGCTGTGCAGTAGTACGATTTCAGCCATTAAGTTGCATTATCTGCTTAGACACCAACAGGCAGTGGCCCAGAGAATTGTTTGTACACTTAAGCCGCACTTAAAGATGTATGAATTTTTATGCCAAGTGCTTAAAGACAAGTCCAAATATTCTCTTCTTTTTTGACTGTAAATATACTGTTTTATAATTGAAACCCAACAAACAGATGTCTTATGAAATATTTTGCTTGAAAATGTGCTTATGTTATCTTTCTTTAAAATCATTTAGGTTTTCATGTTTTGCGTTCCAGACATGAGTGTATTAGTGCTCCATATCTTTTTTTCTGCAGGTTACATTAAACCAGCAAGTGGCGAAAAGTGACTGTCTTTGTGAGTGAGTCATTTGAATCATTTGTGCAACCAATTAATTCAAAACGCTGATTCATTTAGGACATGAAATAAGGGTGCTTCTCAAATGGAAGGCTGCATCCTAGTGTTGTCTCGCATGACATAGTAAAATCGAACAATCTCAGTGTTGATTCATTTTCAGCTAATTAATTTTTTGGGGAATTGGAGTCTGAAAAGATTCAAATCAAAAGATTGTGGGCGATTGAAGGACGCAAATGATACACCTGATGCATCCTTCAATGCAGGCCAGATGAAGGGCGCGAAACAAAGACTGCATGGCTACTAAGGATCCTTCAAACTGAGACATCCTTCAACTGAGCTTTATGATGTAGCAGCCTAGATATACAGCCTTATAAGTATGCATCCTTGCATTTGAGAAGCACCCTAAGTTGACCAGCTTTATGAGTATCATTGAATCATTTGTTGAACTGATTCATTTACCGATTCATTTAATAATTTAGGAATGAAACACCACTACTCTGTTTCTACTGTTTTGGTTCAGCTCTCATTTTAATATCACAGCAATATCACACTCGTCATCGTGCTGTTGGTTTGAATTTGCTAGTCTGAAATTCAACAGAACACAACAGACATGAAAATAAGACATCCTACCATGCATTGATAAATAGCAAATGCAGGCAAAATGAAAGAACAGTTTACATGCGCAACAGATCACGTAGGGAATACGAATAAAGCCCTCCTGCCAGGGTGGTATGGCCCCTGGCAGAATATTAAATCAATGATTTCTCTATTCAATGCCTAGAGACCATACATATTTATATTGAGTGTGGGAGGATTGTTTGAACACACTGCATCTGCAATCGAATTATCGGAGCAAGAAATAAGTCTCCAGTACATACTGTCTGCAGAGCAATTATTTTGAAGCAACATAAATTGTTAGCGCACCTATATGCAGAGGCCTGTGGCAGAAGAAGGTGGCTCGGTATTTAATGAACCACACTAACAAATCTGATTATCTGTGTCACTGTTACTCTGCTTCATAACCGTACCTCAGGCCTGGCCAATAAATCACATCACTGTCTTCTGGCAACACAAAGAAGCTCACTTTGAGAAGCTGTAAAAACTGAAGCCATTAGCATTCGACTCAATACATCCTCTTATTTCTTTCTGTCTGCCTTTTATGTCAGCGTTGGGGTCTAAATGAAAGAGGCTTTTCGGGAAATGGAGTTTGTAGGTAAGGGTTGAGAGGTTGCCATCAGGAACACAGGGGAAAAGGCTGGCAGGTCCATTACTCTGCCAAAGTCAACCTGTCCCGCTGTTAGCAGCGGCGCTCATGATAGGTGCTCTCAAATAAAAAACATTTATTTGTTTCCATGTCAGTGCTCCTCAAAGTGCCACCACTTGTCAGCTTGGGAGCAGATATTGTGGTAAATAGTGAGGGTCAACTTCCCTGCTGTCTCTTCCTGCTGCTTTGTACAAGTGTAGATGACAAACGAGCAACTGTAACCAGGAATAATGCTTGGATATAGGTACATCAAAGTGTGTATAAATATAGGGGAGTCTTGCTTTCACTGCGGTGAATTGTTCTCACAGTGGGTTTATTTTTCAAAGGCAGTTTATGTATAGACACATTCCTTGAAGTCTTGGTTACAAAAAAAGCTATTGAACGGTTCCGCCATCATTGCTCAGGAAAAAAAGATACAGTTCACTGAACACATGTTGACCTTTTGTGATAACATGCCCCCATATAGATATGAATTTCTAGTCAAGGTCTGTGAGAATGACGGTCTCATTGTTTTCACATATGAGCATGACTCATGATTCAAAGTTTACAGATGAAGGATTTTTTTTCCATATGCACTCAATCAAAACGGCATAATTCTGCACACCATGTCTCGCCTTAAAATATGCTGCATAACACTGTTTTATGAATGTGGAGAATGAGAGACACCATGACTCAGATATGCACTGGCAGCTTTGACTTAATCAGTTTTCAAGATACCTCATTCAAAATTTTTTTTTTTTTTACTTCACAACGCTTTATTCTTACTCTAAATTAGACAGAGGACGTCTTTCTTTTTTTACCTTTCCTTTTTTGTTGTAAAGCCAAGCAAGTCTGATTTAGACGGTCTGAAACTCCAGGACTGGAGTATAAAGAGAATCTTAATTCGGTATTAATGCTCCCCAAACCACTGAACCTTCAGGTTCTCTTGAGGGCAAATCTGAGGGTCAAACCTTGCTTGCAAACCATCTCTACAGTTGTCCTAAATGCTTTCTGTAATGTATTTCTGTTTTAAACGTCAAAGATATGCTAATGCATAGCTGAACGTCACAAACTGATGTAAAACTGCTGGCTTAATCAAATAAGCCGCCTAGCAGAGGTGTAGAGTACCTAGAAACCGTACTTGAGTAAAAGTACAGATACCTTACAGTGAAAATTACTCCACTACACGTTACAAGTTACAATTCCAAAACAACTTGAGTAAAAGCCTCAGAGTATCTGATTTTAATAGTACTTAAGTATTTTACTTATACTAAATATAGGCTCAACAATTGCACTAGTCAAAGAAACATACCAGTCAAAAACTGTAACATTGTGGAGAAGCTGGGGAAAAGGGCAGAGGCAAGGATCTACACTAGTCAGCATTTTAGTGGATCAAAACCTTTCATCAAAGTTGTCCTAAAACCTAAAACGCGTTCTTGTCTTAGGACAACTCTGATGAACCTTTTTTTGATCCACTTCAAATGTTGACTACCGTATGTGCAGGTATTTAATGGAAAAACTAGAACAAACAATAAGCCAAAAACCAAAGGGAACAAAGAACAGCATGACTGGCAAACAGACAACTATTACATTCGACAACTCACAAGGAACTAAAGAAAAACTAGGGCTATATATACACAGGGGGCTAACAAGCTTAACAAGATAACAAGACACCTGGGGAGACTAATCAAGGGGAACCAATGAACGGACTACAAACTGACTACAAACACCATGGGAGACAGGAAGTGACAGAAAAGTCCAGGGCAAGGCACAGAGAACATGTAACAAAAACAAGAAAGTGTTGATTTGTGAGGAGAGCAATCCAGTTTATTTTCTAAAATCAAAATAAAACTGAACACCTCAAAATTACATAACAAAAAAAAACAAACAAACAAAAAACAATATCCTTCAAAAAGGTCTCTTCAGTATAATGGATAAATAAAATAATGTTAATTCAAAAGCTGAAGCCTTCTTGCACAGGCTGTGCTGGTTTGGGTCTCATTGCCGGCTGCAGTCATGTCCTCATCTCATATATAAAACACCTCTGATTCACAAATACTTGCTAAGGAACTCGCATTCACCATTTCAAATGTAGTGGAGTAAAGAGTACAGATCCTCATTCAAAAATGTAGAGAAATAAAGAGTAAAAGTTGCTAATATCTTTGAAACTCAGTACAACTACAGAGTATCCAAAAAGATACTCGGGTACAGTAACTAATTACATTTACTGCAATACACCTCTGCCACCTAGCAACCACATAAAACATCTTAGCAACTGCAAGCATCACCCTGGCAACCTCCCAGAGCGCCTTACCATTTTAGCAGTGAGTTGTGCATGGGCAAGCATCATTCACATTACCTTCAGAAAATTACGTCTATTTTGTTGTCCCTGCTTTTGAAGTAGATCTTGAAGAAGTCTGAGTTCAAAAGTGTTTTGATCCCAGAGAAAAAGAGAGATGTTGAAAAGTCTTCACATTCTCCAAGAATATCAGAACATTAGCCAAGGTTTTGTTGTCACTTATTGCTGTCATGTCAAGCTGTGCATGAGATAATTGCCATTATTCCAGGGGGGAAAAAACCTTCTAAAGCATGCGCTCACAGATAAAAATGTTCAGTAGTCTATCTCTTACACACATGTACTTTAGTCATGATCTTTCTGTAATAGTTTTAGATATTTTTTGTGTGTTTCATGTGCTCTTATATGGGCATTCTGTTTCCCATCTTCTCTATGGAACACTACATGGGGCCATTTTATAGTGTTGTCCAAATTGTCAAGTGGGGTGCACTGCAGAGCCAAATGGGTGGAATGAGAGCTAGTTATGTCTAGGGATAGGGTTATGGTTAGGGTAAGTGTGTGGCTGGACCTTCAAGCTGCACCCATAACATCCAGAGAGGGGGAGCTGGATGTGAAGCTCCACCCATTAGTTCTGCAGTGAGCAGCCTCTCAGAGAAAGCTAATTATTAGCATTCCCAATGAATGCCATTTGTTTTGTAAAAAAGAGGGGAAAAAAGCTACCAGTTAGCTTGCAGGCTAGAAAGAAAAAATCAAACAAACAACCATTGAGTATTTATAGCTGACAATTTATTTAGGACTAGTTAAAATACATTATCATATATGCATAGTTAACATATCATATTTGTATTTTATTTTATTTTTATTGTATTTATTTATTGTTTGTTTGTATTTTGGGAGGACATCATACTCCTAGGAATGTATTTATACAGTATAAAATGTATCTGTTTTATAAACTACTGTTCAAAAGTTTGGGGTTAGTGATTGTTTTAATGTTTTAAAAAGAAATCTATATGCTCACCAAAGTACATAATACAGGATTGTTATTATTACAGTAAAAATGGTAATATTGTAAAATATTATTAAATGTTTTCTGTAATAATATGTTTTAAAATGTAATTTTTTCCTGTGATGTCAAAGCAAAATTTAAGCAGCCATTACTCCAGTATTCAGTGTCACATGATCTTTCAGATATCATTCTAACATGCTGAATTTTTCCTGGTTCTTTACTGTCATTCATCAATTTACTGCATCCTTCCTAAGTAAAAGCCCTAAAAAAACTGACAACAAACATTTGAATGGAACTGAATATTGTGACAAATGATATAATTATATGAACAATATTACAGTATATATATATATATATATATATATATACATATATATACACATATATAATTTGATCAATAAAAATTAAAATATATTTTTATGATTTTTTTTAATACCAGCTTACCTGCAGATCATGTCTTCAGTGAATTCATAGTAAAGGAATTTAGATGCAGCTATTTTCAGTCATTAAATTCACCCTTTGGCATTCATTATTGGGAAAAATGATAAGTAAGCAATGTAGGATGCAGAATTTTTCTTGTTTCCGTCTCTCTAGGTATGTAGGCTGTTTGTTGCTGAGTTTCAGTATTTATTGTCCCCCTTTTCATATTCGTGTATTGTTATATGCATAGACCCATATCTCTCACTGTCCCTATGCTACACTTTAATTGTCATGCACATATTCACAAGCTGTTCTGTCACTCACTCACACACAAACTTTTCTGCTAATACCAGCAGTGTTAACTCCTACAACAAACTCTCTGACATTCATCACCCTCACACATTTCTCCATCCCCCTCCCCCTCTTACAAACACATATATAGTGAGGAGCAATATGACACCCATAAAAAGATCAAGATGCCAGCAGCACATGAAAAGTCCATCCAGCCCTGGAGACGAAAGAGGCCGCAGTGACAGCTGTGTGTGCCTTATTCCTCCTCCTCCTCTCTTCCCACCATTAACTCAGAAGTCCCTCTATCATTTGAGCAAGTCTCTCTCTGTATTCTCACGCATTCTGCCCCTAATCCTTAGTGGGAATCCAAAAACCGCATGAGAGCGAAGAAAGTCCCGGCTTAACCCCCGACAAAGTTTTATCTTTTTAAATCTCGCAGAGGATTTGTGTGTCAATTCCCTATATCCTGGGATTTTTCTGCTCTCTCCTTTTATATAAATACTGTATGAACGCAGTGGTGTGCAGGAAGAAAATCAAGTCAGGTTAATACAAGTTTTGTGTGCATCTGAGGGTGTATGGACTCTCTAGACTCTCACCCTAAACTACTACTAAAAACAACTAAAAATTACAACACAAAAAAATTGCAAAAACTTTAACAAAAATTCACTTATGAAAAACAAATTCAGCTGCCAAGGCAACATTTCATTTTCATATATTCATCTTCATTCTAATTTAGTTTTTGATGCATTAAAATAACAAACTACAACTGAAATAGAAATCAATAAAAACTATATATAACTACAGGTGCATCTCAATAAATTAGAATGTCGTGGAAAAGTTCATTTATTTCAGTAATTCAATTCAAATTGTGAAACTCGTGTATTAAATAAATTAAATGCACACAGACTGAAGTAGTTTAAGTCTTTGGTTCTTTTAATTGTGATGATTTTGGCTCACATTTAACAAAAACCCACCAATTCACTATCTCAACAAATTAGAATACTTCATAAGTTTTTGTTTTTGTTAAATGTGAGCCAAAATCATCACAATTAAAAGAACCAAAGACTTAAACTACTTCAGTCTGTGTGCATTGAATTTATTTATTACACGAGTTTCACAATTTGAGTTGAATTACTGAAATAAATGAACTTTTCCACGACATTCTAATTTATTGAGATGCACCTGTATATATATTTAACTAAAATTGATTTATGAAAATAAAAAATATAAAAATAAAAACTGATTAAAACTATGAATAAAAAACAATAATAATATATCAGTGATACTAAAACTGTAATGGTCTGCAGCTGAGTTGTTGTTATTATGGTATTATTTATCTAAATTTCTTTAGATTTAAAAGTTTTTATTAATATTTTGAATTATCTTTTATATTTATATTTTTATATTTTCAGATTTATATATTAATTTTAGTTTAATGTTTAGTATTTTTATGTGCTTTTTTTGTTTTTAAAAAATTTAAAATTTCTGTAGCTTTAATTTATGTTTATTTTAGTAGTTAAGCTTCAGTTAACTTTCAGTTAGTTTATTTTAATTTTTTATTATAATCTATCGTTTATTTTATTTTGTTTCAGCTTTATTTCAGTTATTGGGTTGGGTGCGATCAGCCTTGTAGGGTGGAGAAGGAGAACCGGGTATGAGAGGAGAGCAGGGCACAGCTGTTAACATTGAAAGCATGTGCAGATTAATGCACATGCATTAGTTCATGCAGTTTAATCACAGGGGAGTGGGCCATCATCATCACCATCATCATCACTGCAGGGCACTACCGTCCAGGCTGTGCTTAGGGTGGGGGCTAGGGTCACCAGCAGTGCAGGGACATACGTAAACAGCATGCAATTACTGATCGACTCAGACAAGGTAAAAAAATGGCAGATGGTCCCTTAACTGAGACCAAGCGCTGTTGCGTGAGTGGATTTTTAACTAAAGCTGGATGAGTGAAATTAGTTATTCGCACCATTTTGAGTCTTTGTGATTGCAGCCTCGGTCCTTGACTGTCTGCATATAGCCTCTGTTATCTGGAAAGCTGAGTAGGACTCGATTAGGTATGCAATTTGCAGGCTTCAAGCAGAATAGAATGAGTGAGCGGGCCGAACATACTGCATTAGGAAAAATGATCAGAAACGATGAGCTCACCGGGTGATTTTTAAAATGATTATCATCTCATAAATCAACAGAAGACAAGTTCGTCTTCTGATCTCGAGTTAACAAATAAACCATTTGACCCTTTTCTTTATTACAATGAGGGACGAGCAGACACTCGTGATCAATATAGTGGCGAACAAGTCACTCATTTGTTTCTCAGGCAGTTTCCGTCATTCACAATCCTGTCACGTCTCCATTCCGTGTCCCAAGCAAATGCTGCACTGAAATGTGTGGGATGATTGAGGAGGGGAGATGGATATTTTTTTGAGGATGTTTGTGTGTGCGGTGAAGCAGAGAGTTGATGGGTGGTGCGCTCCAGACTGTTTCGGACAGAGGGCGAGGCCGGGGGTGACCCGGCCTCAGCCCATATCCTGCCGTGGCATTCGAAACAAAGAGTAGCCTACCGCTGGTCTTTAAAAACGGTGTGATGGCTACACTGTAGGTTGGCTCTATTTCCATACAAAGAATATTAGTGTATTTGGGGGGTTGGTGTCCAGGCAGGCCATTGTTGCGTGTGGAGGGTACAGAAGGTCAACTCTGCTGAGGACTAAACGCCCCTCTTTGCTCTCGGTGGCATCAAATGCTGGCTTGCATTTTGAAACGTTGGTTAGCCAAAAGAGCTCAGATCATGCATCAAACACGAATCCAGTACAAGTTCGTTGGTATTCATATCACATGAGATGCAAATGCTGATATCAGAAGTATTACTCCTCTAATGCTACATTCCTCTGAGGGATTATTTTAAAACTTTGTCTTTAGCCTTTTGTGCTCGAGCAGTATCACTGCAGAAGAAAACAAATTTAGTAAATGTCACACATTTTCAGTGGCATTTTCCATAATAGCCTCGCAGAAATAAACAAAGACGTTACGCCGGGCATATAATGAGGTGTACAGGTATTCAAGCTGTGTTTGAGAGCTTTACGCTGCCGTTGGGTGGTGCTTACTGGGCCAGTTGCAGTGGCGTTCCCTTGGCTGTGGATTAGAGGAGCAGACGGGAGCTCTCTGCCCTGCACAACTCATTAGGTCAGAGCTAATCCGGCTTTTGCGGTAGGAGAACCTCTGAATCTGAACGACCCTTTGGAAAGCTGGATGCTGCTGTTCCAGGCACTGCATAAATGGGAGAGAGACAAAAAAAAATCCCTAACAAGAGCTTGGTCGTATCCAATTGCACAGAATGCATCTGAATCAGTGGTCCACTGATATGGGTTATTATAATGACTGAAGCAGATGAGAATATTAAGAGAGCGTAGTGGCTGCGTAGACACAGTGGGGTGCCAACATCTGAAAGGGTTATAAATAAATATATATATATTTCAAAAAGAAAAGTGTTGCGTTTATAATTTTGTTCAGTGTATATTTGCATTTTAAATGATACTACTGTAGCATAAAAATTGTAATAAAAAGCTAAATTTTTAATACAATTATTTTTAGCTTTTAATTCATTTAAAAATGTACCAGTTACTAGATGAAAGTAATTGTGGCTTTTTATTTCTTATAATTGTGTTTTAATATCTCACAATGTGATTTTAATTGCTCATTTTTTCTTATTCCTGTGATAGAAAAGCTTAATTTTCAGCGACCATTCTTTAGTGTCAGTCTTTAGAAATCATTCTAGTATGCTGATTTGGTGCTCAATTATTATCAATTATTATTGGTACTCAATTATTAATAGTATCTTATTTATATTTCTCATAGTTGTGTTTTAATATCTTAATGTGAGTTTAATTCCTCATTTATAACTTACAATTACCTTTTTTCTCTGTGAGGTGGAAATGGATTTGCACAGTATATTTTCTGGTTAAAATGAAAAGAAGTCTGAGACTTGTATTTAAATACATCAGGGGTGTGCAAATGTTTTGCTGGAGGGCCAGTCCACACCTAATTAACCAGCTAATCAAGGTCTTCAGATTCACTAGAAATGTCCAGGCAAGCTGGTTAGAGCTAAAATCTGCAGGATATTGGCACTCCAGGAGCAGGATTGGGCAACCCTGAATACTTTAACTCAGAAACATATTGCTCTATCTTCAGTGTTGTACATCAATGTCAGAAAAGCGAAATATTCTATAGGACAGTATTCTTACTCATTTATTAAATTTAGGTCAAAAATATATGGAAATATTCAAAAAGGGTTTTTTTCTTGTCTTGGAGCCAGTTCAATTTGCAAGCCTAACTTCCTCTTATGCAAAAAGACTCCTCAGACACAACTCAGTTCTCTCATGCACTCGGTGAGGTTCTCAAACGTATTTACCTCTGAAATGCAACTAATTTGTAAGCATACCTTTGAGGTTTGACAGCCTACGCGTGTGTGTGCGTGTGTGTGTGTGCGTGTGTGTGTGTGCGTGTGTGTGTGTGTGTGTGCTATGTGTGTGTGTGTGCTTGTTTGTTTTCTTGCCTTTATGCTACCTGTCAGCCACTCTCATGTTTGACAGTGGAGAAAATAACCTAATTACCATGTATCCAGATCATTTAAGCTGCTGCTCCCCAGCGGGATGCCTGCATGCATGAGCTGGTGGAAGTTCCTACTACAAAGGTGGGTGGTAATGAAGCCAGGACAGATGAATGCAGAGGGAGGAGGCTTTGGGTTCTTATATTAATCATCAGCAAGACCTGCCTGTAGGAAAGACCTTTAGGCCTTTGGAGACACTGGTCTAAGTCTATAAGACAGCGAATAGGGAAGGTCTCAGAGCATGATGACAGCAATGACATACAGAGCAGTTTCTGTCTGCACATGCTTCAGGATAAGTTAGCTTACGCCCCATAAACTTTGACTGTGGCATACAGTATGTGCTGTAACATTTAATGGAGCAAATGCCATATTGCTGATGAGAGAACTGAAGGTGTTATTGCGTTTTTACCTGGCAATGTGTAAGAAATACCCTCAGCGTTTAGATTTACATTTATTCATTTAGCAGACTGTTTTATTCAAAGTAACTTACAAATGAATGATCTAAATTTGCATGCAATGAATTGAAAGATTACATCATAATAACTTTGTGACTATAAACATTATGAATGCCAGAGCATAAAAGCAGGTCAGCATTTGGTATTGGTTGGCAGCATGTAGTTAAACCCTCTGGATATATATATATATATATATATATATATATATTCAATTATTTTGTTAAATCTTACTCTAAAAATTTAAATGGTAGTGTATCACAGTTTCCACAAAAATACTGAGCAGCACAACTGTTTACAATGTTGATAACAGGTAATGAAGGATCATGTGACACTAAAGACTGGATGTCACACTGGTTTTTGTGGTTTGTTTCTTGTTTAGGTTTTCTTGTTCTTCTTCTTCTTTTGTATTCTCTTGTCATTGTCATGTGCTTCCCTGACCCTGTCCATGTGGTCCTTTTGTTCATGTGTCTGGTTCTCATTGGTTCCTTTGTTGTAAGTGTCACTTTCTCATTGGTTGGATTGTATCATATGATCCCTTTGTTTGATATTTATAGAGCCCTCAAGTTTCAATGTCCATTCGTCTAGCTATGTTCATGTAACCACTGTTGGTGAGTTCATGTTCATGTTAAGTAGTCAAGTCAAGTCAGGTCTTTGTTTGTTTCATGGATTATGTTTGTTTTGTATCTTGCTTACATTTTTGTTTAATAAATACTGCAGTTGGGTTCACTACACTTTCCTCCAGTGTACAATTTATTACACTGGAGTAATGGCTGCTGAAAATGTAGCTTTGCCATCACAGGAGTACATTTTAAATATATATTTAAACAGACAACAGTTAATTTGTAATAATATTTCACAGTATTACTGTTTTTATTGTATTTTTGACATTACAGAACACATTCAGAAAAATCCAGTATCCAGTAAAAATCCAGTAAGTATCTACACCAACCAGGGACCGATTACATCACTGGTGGCCCTTGTTGATAATGTAAAGTTCCTACTAAATTTATGGTTGTCCATATGTAAATATGTTTATCCTGCCCCCAGATTCTACTGACTAGTCTAATGCTTTAAGCCTGATTGATCTGCTGTGCTGTCAAAATTTGAGCCATGTTTATTTGACATGGCATCTTAAGGCTTAAATAACTCCAAGATGTGCCATAATGGCTAAAGCTGTCAGTTGTGCATGTGTGTTTAGGCTAAAAATAAATCAACTGCTCTGATATTACTGGCATAAAACTATAATTATTTAAAAAAACAGGCTTTGTCTTGTAAATATGACCATAATGAAACTGAAATGCAGCATCACTATTGATACAATACAGATATTTTAAATACTCCAACTGTTCCATCCACTTTGTAGCTGCATTCATTTAAATGCCTTTTCACAATATTTCATGACATTCTCTTGACAAACTCCCCAGACTCCACCAAAATAACTGAGCAGCAGGCTGATTTTTGTAGCCACGCTATTTTGCCTGTTGAATTTGGGTGTATCATTTTGCATTCATAGTAATTTGTTAGTGTGAAAGGAAAAGAGGATGAATTTCAAATGAGTTAATGGTCTGAACTAGTTCTGAACAAATCATGATCAGATGTCCATAAAGAGGGAGGCACAGAGACACATAAGATGGCGAAAGGGACTTAAAATGGTAAAAAGGAAGAGAGAAATGGAAAAAGACAGCAATGAGACCCCTTTTCAAAAGCTAGAATGCTTTTGAAATTCAGAAATTAGCCTATTTGCATGAAGAATCCAGTGATGTACAGGACCAAATGTAGCTGAAAAGTATATCCTGTGTCATTAGTAAAAACATATGCTGGTTGTCAGATGAAGAACCATTGGGTTCCATCAGTATTGCTGTGACATTTGATTGACCATTATGTGACACATTCAGAGTTGAGTCATTTCATCTTGCAGCCATCGTATTCCATGCATTTAAATGGTTTCTGCACAACCGTGTAGGAATCTTAAGTGGATGTCGTAAGTGAGATGCATGAGGACTAATAAAGAAGCAAAGGCCTCCATTCGGCCTGATGCATTCAGTCACCTTGAAATTTTTACATTTAAATTATGCTTATTACATAATGTCATTCAAACTTATTCAAAAGGCCTAGAACTGTCTTTAAGACAAACAGATTTTACCCACGGTATTGTAACGCTTTCATTATTCACACACCGTCGCTGGTCCCTCAAGTGCAAAGCTTTCCCCTTCTTCCACTGCTGTCGCACAAACTTCCTGCGATAGTTAGACACCTGTCTGTGTGTCCCCAGCGGGTGTCATAACTTCAGACGTCTCAGTCGGCAGACCCCCCACTGCGGCCAACCCAGCACACGGCCCCCTTGATCAGCCAACACAATCCTGTATGATTCCTGACGGCTCCTGGTTCTGCCGCACTGCAGCCTGTAATGAGAGCCAGTGGTGCCTCATTGATTCTCATTGCCTTTCCACCGATGCCTATACATGCCACATCCATCTCGACAACCCCGCTGTCCAGCTTATTTTCTATTACACTTCAGACTGATTGCCATCAAGCTGTCTCATTTTCACATTTCACATATGCCTGCCAAAGAAGACCACCTCACTTCTTCATTTGGAGTGCTACCAAGAGAATAGCTGGGAATGAAATGGATGATTTTCAAGGCACTGTACAAAAATGGATGTGCAGCAAACATATGGCATGCACACTTGATGTATAGCTTCCTAAAAAATGGACACTGCTATTATAATGGCATGCTAATGAAGTGGTTGTATCTTGATGCATTGATCATATATGCAAAACAGTTCTTGCTTTTTAGTCTGATTCTTGAGTGCACTTTTTGAACAGCCTCTCAATCAGCACTGCAAATGCCAATCATTACCTCATTAAGAAGAAAAGAGCATCAAGGTCAAACGTTTGTGTCTTGTGGAAGCGTGAGAGTCCTTAACTAGACCGTAATGTACCAACAATAGTGAATCTTGTCAATGAAATTACTGACAAAAACATTTATATACTAATGGGTTTTCATTTTTGTATTATGACAATGATTAATTGAATTGTATTAATTCAAAAAAAAATATGTGAAGCGCACTCTGATTTGGGGTCAGAAGTCGCAATGAGCCATTTGTTGAGAAGTACGCTTACAGTATTAGCAAAAAAAAAAGAAGATATTTTTGAACTTTTTTTTTTTTTAATAAAACAAAATCCCAAATTAAGTACATTTTCTTACAAAATACATACAGTAAATGCCCTAGCTCTTAAATGTTGTGTGATGCTGTAGCTGCCTGTTCAAACAGCAACTTCTATATTACTAGCACGAAAACACATTATAGCACAAAAAACATGAATAAACATCAGAACATATGTTGAAAGATAAAGTACAACTTACCGAAATGTATCATCTCTCATCCCGTGGAAAGATGACACCATAGAAAACAGCTTATGAACAACATTACCAGACGTTACATGAAATACCAAGTTCTGTCATGAAACTCTAGATGGCGCAGGCTGATGGGTCCTTAACGTAACTGATGATATTCTTAGCATTAAACGACTTGTCACAAGCTGATTGGTTCATGTTGCATACGCAGCCAATGAGCTTGCTGCTTTACATTTAAATGGCTGATTAGCATTCGCTTGAGCATTGCAGCGCGCTTTCAGAGTTCCTCTGAAACTCAGCAGCGAACAGCCAGATAAGTGAATGGTCTTTTCTTCTCATTTTAGTGCATTATTGTGTTCATCAGCTTTAAATTTCTAAACTTGCAAACATATAAGTCGTAAAACTACACGCAGGTATTCGAGAGAGGAGTAATTACTAAGCATATCGTATAATGGCAGCAGCAGCAAGCGGTTTATCTTGTTATGTATGTGAGAATACATCGTCAAAGCGTTACGGGTTTTAGAACAGTAAAGTGAATTGCGGAGTACCTATTTGCTCGAAACCTCCAGTGCTTTCAATATTTTCTATGGGCATTCATATATACACTGTGTGCGAACGGGCTGATTCAGGCTGCCATCCGAACCCTGGTGCGCACCAAACAAGCGGACCGAGACCGCTAAAAAGATGGGTCTCGGCCCACTTCCAAACGAACTCTGGTACGGTTCGAATGATAATAGGAAGTAGAAAAATAGGAAGTAATGACAAGATGCGACGCTATGCGACATGATTTAACTACGCGGTGTAACCAAAACAAAATGAGCAGAGGGCAAACGTGGAGCAACGATGAGGTAAAGTGCCTTTTAAGTGAGTGAGTGAGTGAAGTGACATGTGGCCAAGTATGGTTACCCATACTAGGAATTAGTGCTCTGCATTTAACCCATCCTAAGTGCACACACACAGCAGTGAACACACACACACCGTGAACTCTCTAACCATTAGGCCACGACTTCCCCCGAGCTCCTTGTGAGCTCCTTGTGTTTACAGGTGGTGAAAATAAAATTATATGTTCACGCAAGAATGAGCGCGCTTAGTCCAGCAGACAGCATTATGTGTGTTCGACTTAAAGCGGCGCTGAGCAGACCGATCGGTTAATGGATGCTTTGATATCATACACCCGCAGCACCGCTTTAAGTCTAACTTGCACCTTTTGTTTGGGGTGTTCGGTGAGTTCCGTCACGATATATATGTCATTCAAGCCGACCAATCAGGTTGCGAACGTATCACCATGCCTTTAGGTTCGGTGTCTTTAGGTTCGCTGTAAAAAATGCCAATGTGAACGCTAAGCGGACCAGGACCAAATGTATCATTTTCCTTTTTGGTCTGGACCAAATTAACCAAACGAACCGAACTACAAGTGTGAACACACCCTCCGACGGGATTTAAGTGGGATCGGTTTGCAGTTGGCGTTTCACAGCTTTATTCCATCCTACTCAAGGTGAACCCGTATAACTGTCTTCCACAAATGTCCTACTGTCAACAGCCTTACTATGAGCAACAGAAATTTATTTACCCGCATATAAATGAACTCGTGGCGCACATGCGATGCAGACAGTTCAGAAGGGAGCACTCACTCTTAAAGGGGCCACTTCTTTTTCACTCATAACATTTAGTTCAGTGATAGTGAAGAGTTTATGAAAAATCATGTTTAGTGATAAAGATAATTACGAATTAGTTTAATATATAAAGATATTAAAAAAAATTTTTTTTAAAAAGCTAACAGGATATGACAATGATATTGAATGACAAAATTTTACTATTTTCTCAGGTCACCTGAGCCTGAGTGAGGTGGTTGCTGGGAGGGACATCATCTATCAGCTTACAAAGTGATTCCTGTTTGTAATGACACACAGTGCATGTTTCTACCTAGGTAAGTTTGAGCTATATTGGCTCAGACACCGTTTTTTAGGTCGTTAGTTAAATAAGCCTAAGGGTACAGCACCCAGGTTCACATTGCTAAGCCACTAGTTAATTTCTCTGAACTGCACTAGCCCATAAACACATTTAAGTCAAGTCACTAGTTTTACGCTATCTGGTCAACTGATCAGGTACACACTAGTGTTAAGCCATTCGGCAAAG
This sequence comes from Sinocyclocheilus anshuiensis, assembly GCF_001515605.1. NCBI lineage: Eukaryota > Metazoa > Chordata > Actinopteri > Cypriniformes > Cyprinidae > Sinocyclocheilus > Sinocyclocheilus anshuiensis. The sequence goes on from NW_015539860.1 coordinate 66,352, forward strand.
CAGGCCCAGGCTCACATAGATAGCAAACACGCGATCTCATTGCTCTCCAGAGCAGCAGCAGTGCATATGTCTTGGCAATAGATCTGCTTTTTTGGGGGATTTTTATAATTTCATCTCTCCTGCCTTATGGGGATGCTTTCAAGCACATTATTGTATATCAGCAGTACGTTTTCATGCTGTCAGCAGCATACACATTTTAGCTGTTGTTTATCTTCTCGTTCCAGCTTTGTTGGGGGGTTATTTTATATGCTATTTGTGCAGCAGCAGTATGTCTTAAAGTGCCCCTATTATGCCATTTTTAAGGTTGCTAATATTGTTTTAGGAGTCTCCTAATACAGGTTTACATGCATGCAAGGTCAAAAAACACGTTCGTTTTCTCAAAAAATAGATTTAATTTTACCTTATTTCTAATTGATTCGTAAATGACTCATGCGAAGCAATTCAAAGAATCAGTCTCTCTAAACCCCTCCTTTCCGTAAGCCCTCACTGCTGTGATTGGTCAGATGGTGCAGTCCTTTGTGATTGGTCCAGAGCCGTAGAGAGATTGGCTGTGGATTGGTCTACCGCGTACAGCGTATGTCGGAAATGAAACGCCCATTGCCATGACAGAATGACAGCCCTGGAGACTTGTCAATACATAGAAAAGATGGTATCGATTGTACCTTACCAAATCGAGCCGGAGTCTGATGATGAAACGGTTGAACTGGCTTATCGACAAGACACTTGCAAGCACGACTGGAGCAGGATGTTTCTCAGTTGTAAGTATCAAGTGTTAACAAGTTTGTGGTAATTATAAGATGTGATAAAACAAATTTACTCTCACAGCATAGGATACAGCGTCTTCTCGAAATGATGTTAACCACACGAAAATTTTACTGTTTGTGGGCGCCTGGGCGGGCAAGTTGGCGACATAGAACGTGTGCAGACATTGTGCAAATGTGTTACTTCGTGACGTAGAGCCGTAACAGTTTTATGAGTCTCCTAATACAGGTTTACATGCATGCAAGGTCAAAAAACACGTTCGTTTTCTCAAAAAATAGATTTAATTTTACCTTATTTCTAATTGATTCGTAAATGACTCATGCGAAGCAATTCAAAGAATCAGTCTCTCTAAACCCCTCCTTTCCGTAAGCCCTCACTGCTGTGATTGGTCAGATGGTGCAGTCCTTTGTGATTGGTCCAGAGCCGTAGAGAGATTGGCTGTGGATTGGTCTACCGCGTACAGCGTATGTCGGAAATGAAACGCCCATTGCCATGACAGAATGACAGCCCTGGAGACTTGTCAATACATAGAAAAGATGGTATCGATTGTACCTTACCAAATCGAGCCGGAGTCTGATGATGAAACGGTTGAACTGGCTTATCGACAAGACACTTGCAAGCACGACTGGAGCAGGATGTTTCTCAGTTGTAAGTATCAAGTGTTAACAAGTTTGTGGTAATTATAAGATGTGATAAAACAAATTTACTCTCACAGCATAGGATACAGCGTCTTCTCGAAATAATGTTAACCACACGAAAATTGTACTGTTTGTGGGCGCCTGGGCGGGCAAGTTGGCGACATAGAACGTGTGCAGACATTGTGCAAATGTGTTACTTCGTGACGTAGAGCCGTAACAGAATAAGATTCGATTTCCTGACGACTCGATTAGGCGATTGCGAGCCGACTCTTTTTTTTTTTTGATAGACAATAACTTTATTTATTGTGCACTGTCGGCTTCACAACTTTGCAGATAGTTTTTGTTCACATACAGCTACATGACACACTGCATGAAAAGTAATATTAGAAAAGGCATAATAGGGGCACTTTAAATACTCACAGCACCATATCGGCTTATGTATTGGCAGTAGCAAGTTCCTGTACTTG
>NW_015539860.1:68478-83220 GCF_001515605.1 Sinocyclocheilus anshuiensis
AGAGAGAGAGAGAGAGCGAGCGCGAGAGAGAGAGAGAGAGCGCACGAGAGAGAGAGAGAGAGCACGAGAGAGAGAGCGAGAGAGAGAGAGAGCACGAGAGAGAGAGCGCGAGAGAGAGCGAGAGAGAGAGAAAGAGAGAGAGAGCGAGAGAGAGAGAGAGAGAGAGAGAGTGAGAGAGAGCGAACGAGAGAGAGAGAGAGAGAGACAGAGAGAGTGAGAGAGAGAGAGAGAGAGGGGGTCACATCACAAACACATATTAGCTTCATCACTGTGTCTGTCACGCGACTCTGTTCCCCTTTCGGGCTCTGTCTTTACATTTATTTTGAAAGATGAAGCTCGCGATTATGGTAAGGGGCGTTACATTTCCGACGAGTGCTTGCGGTGTTCGGCCAATCACAATGCACTGGGTCAGCTGGCCAATCAGAGCAGACTGCACTTGTCGGAAGGAGGGACTTTGTAGAAAACGAAGCGTTTGAGAGAGGCGGGGCATAGAGGACCTACAATAATGTACAGTATTTGAAAAATAATGTGTTTTTTGAACATTAAAGCATGTCAACATATTCTGTTACACCAAATACACAAAATAATGATCTTTAAAAAAAGCATCATATGACCCCTTTAACATTGTTATATCCATTACCATGCTAAAATCTTCTGAGAGTTCTCATGATAGAAATCACTATATTATAAGTGCATTATATTTTTACATAACATGTTCAGTTATTTAATGCATGTTTGAATAAATCTAATAATAAATTCTGTCATAAAAACTGTTTAGAATCTTTTGAGGTCATTTTCTCATATACATTTAAATCAATATACAGTATCTGTTTGGAGTAGAAACAATAATTATGTATTTTTTTTTATTCAGTACGTTAAAATGTTTCTGGGTCAGACATCACAAAGAGGAGGCGAGAAATTATGACAAAAAATAAAAACAAAGTTAAAAAAAAAAAAAAAAAAAACTGGAATAAAATGATTGCTTCAAATAATCTAATCATAGTGAATAGTTTTAAGGAATTACCTACTTGAGCTGAAGCTGAACAGTCAATGAACTTTACTAGCAGGTGCATAGTTTATATGATATACGCATATTACAATATTTGTGCATCTGCACAAAATGACATAAGTGAATTTTACCCAAGTTACATACTAGTCAGAATGTGTAAATCACATTGTGAATACACTCTCTTCATAATACAGTTAAACACAGACAATGAATATCATGGGAGAGACCAGGGTCATGCCAGATGTGTCACCAGCATTTAACTGGCAGCTAATTGATCAGCAAATTACACCAGACCTGCAGTGCAGCAGAAACAATGTGCTCTCGGTGGAGCAGCCGGGAGGAATGATAACTGAAAGACAGTCAATGATTGAGCACCGCGCTCGAGGCCAAACCCACCAAACCTTTGACATGCGGGAGAGATGACGATGGGATTTCAAAGACCGGTGACAGCCATCGACTTAGCCATTATATGATTGGGCTATTTCTAATGTTGTGAAAATGAGGGAATCTTAAGTATTAAGCACTAAAAACAGACCTAAGAGGAGATGCGTTTTTCATGTGGTGCTGGAAACAGCTCTAATGGGAAAATCGGTGAACGGATGCATTGCAATAGATGGGCATAAATCATCTGCTCAGCTTCACAGACAGATAGTGACCTCGGCTGAATGGGGCAGCAATAGCACTGACAGAGAACGCTTGTGTCATGCTATCTAGAAGTTTAAGGCAGGAGAGAAGAGGTCATCCACACTGAGCCTGAACTAAAGGTAGACGTCTATAGACAACTGCACTGTCATCACCAGCACTCGCTCACCCTAAAACAATAACTTCACACTTATGAAATTCTGTTGTGCACTGTAAGGAATACCCATTAATTTAGGTGGTCCAAAGGTACAATTCTTATGAAATTGGATGTAGAACTGAAGCCTCATTTAGGTGATTTCACTGATTTGATTAACTACTGTTTCAGAGTGAAGCGCTGTGATGAACCGCTCATGATAACAGTGTTTTCAGTGTCTTTGAGCGATTCACAGTAAACGCTGCTCCACACGAACTCCATCTCTGCAAGTGCTGTGAGTTTGAGTCGCTTATAACATGCATTTGAAAATGCGACGTGCGCCAAACATCTTCCCAAGTTTGTAACAGTCAACACAAGTGAAGCATTTAAAAAAAGAAATTTCCCTGCGGTTTTCAACCAGAGTAAAAGCCTATGGTTTAAGATTTACATTTACATTTAGACATTTAGCAGACGCTTTTATCCAAATCGACTTACAAATGAGGACAATGGATGCAATCAAAATCAACAAAAGAGCAATGAAATGCAAGTGCTATAACAAGTCTCCGTTAGCTTAAAGGGTTAGTTCACCCAAAAATGAAAATTAGCTTGTGTTTTACTTACCCTCGAAGCATCCTAGGTGTATATGACTTTCTTCTTTCAGACGAATCCAGTTGGAGTTATATTAAAAATTGTCCTGGCTATTCCAAGCTCTATCATTGCAGTCAGCGGGTGTTGCAGTTGAACAGTCCACAAGTCGTCAAATAAAGCTCGCGCATTCATAATAAAACGTGTCGCAGACGGCTCCGGGGGATGAATAAAGGCCCCCTGTAGCGAATCCATGTGTTTTTTTAAGAAAAATATCAATTTTTCAAACGTAATAAACACTTTTTTCTCACTTGCGCTGACTGTCATACACTGAAGCAGTTCCGGCGGATGACGCAGCACGTATGCGTTGCGTGATTAGTGACAAATGCAGAGAGAGAACAAAACAAAACGCCGGTCACGAATTAGAAGTACAAACCGAGGATTTGCAAAGAAAAATGTCGGAGGATTTCGATATAAACCAAGAAGAGACTGGTTTTCCTTTGCTAAAGTAAGGAAACTTTGCTTTTATTTTATTCTCATAATATGAAGGCCTTGTCTTTGTTCTTGAAATACTTTTTATTTTAAATGTAGCTGCACAATTAAGAGTTTTTCAATACAAAGACAGAAGGTGCTCGCACAAGAATCCCCCTCATTTGTAACACTGAGGTACAGTACCGTGCACCAAAAAAGGTGAAATCATTGCCGGTTGTGTGATAGATTTGCCGCCACGGCACATTTAGCATGATACAGGAGATGTTTTGCAACCAGCGCAGAATGATTGCACAACACGAGTTAAGAGTTGAATACTTTATAAGTGTTTGTGTCAACACTGGATCCTGTCAACACCTAAACCCCCTCCTGTCCCTTTTCTGCAGGCCTCCTGTTGTCACAAACATCCTCTCACAGCAGGTGCTCCCGTTTCATGTGACAGCTCTTTAATACCTGGTTTGATCTGTGTAGTCATATCATTATTTCTTCTCCCTGCACACTCCAAACTCCTGACTTCTGAAGCCAGATGAATTATACACACGCGCAGTATATTTAATAATCATTAACAAAAGCGAGGTATATGAAGACTGATGAAGTGCGATTTATAATTTGAGATTGTTTCATTTTATCATCTTGAATGTAAAATCCTTTTGAAATAACAAATTCATTCTGAATGTTGTGTTGCTAAGCACCTTTAACATGACCTTATTTACATTATTAATGCATGTTCCTGGGCTTTTTGTGAACAATTCATCTGGGCATGTTATTTCGAAAAAACAAACTGTTGACTTCATAATCTTTAATCAAAATGTACTTTGCTCTTTCTCTGAACTGATTTCCCCTTTCCGACGACATCACTTATGCCATGCAGGCTACTGAATAATGGCAGCCAATAATTATTTAGACATAGTTTTAACCAATTTGCTTTTTTTGTGCCATTCAGTATAGATTTATTATCAATATACACTACTGGTCAAAAGTTAAGTTTTTTAAAATATTTTTGAAAGAAATCTCTTATGCTCACTGAGGCTTTATTTGATAAAAATACAGTAAAACTGTATTATGAAATATTGCTGTTTAAAATAATTGTTGCCTATTATGAAATATTTTTATAATTTATTCCTGTGACAGCAAAGTTGAATTTTCAGCAGGCATTAGTCCAGTCTTCAATGTCACATGATCCTTCATAAATCTTTTTTGGTGCTTAGTTGTTATTATCAATATTTTTGTGGAAAATATCATACAATTTTAAGGACTATTCAGGATTGTGTAACAGTTCCACAAAGAAAATATTAAGCCGTTTTCAACATTGATAATAAGAAATATCTCCAGCACCAAATTGACATATTATAAATATTATATTAGCACATTAGAATATTAGCATATTGAAAATAAATCAATATACAGTATATAACATACAATAAAACTCAAAAACATCACATTACAGAAGTAAAATGGGCTGCGAACATCACTTTATATTGAATTTAAGAGAGCTGGTCTAAATTTAAGCTTTTCGGACTCAATTAAGTTATAAATTGAATTGACAAGGGTAATGGTTGCTGACAGTTTGAGGCACAATTCAAAGCTTTAGTCTTAGTGATTTTCTTAATAAATGAGTAAAAACCAAAGTGTTTCATTTATCCCTGCTCTCTCTTATAGGACACATGGAAGTCAGTGTGAGAAAAAAAGGGGTATTGCAAAAAGTGGGAAGTTATGTGTAAGAGAGACCAAAAAGAGAGGGAACCGTGTGTTTACAACTGGCCTAATGTTTGTTTGAGACAGCAATGTGTAGGTCCGCAGTCTGACTCCGGGTGACAGCGCTCAGAAACAGAAGAGAAATAACTGGCTGTCACAGATCAAAGCGATAAGCAGCAGCACTTGCCAGACGCAAAACAAGATGGGCTCCAAACAAATTGCACAAGCTGCTACAGAAAATATGTCCAAATATATTCCCCTCCTGAGCACAAAAGCAACCATTTCCAAACTTTTGATAGTCTTTCACCTTGTTCATTCATTTTTTTAAAGGGGTCATATGATGCGATTTCAATTTTTCCTTTCTCTTTGGAGTGTTACAAGCTCTTGGTCTACGTCTTTTCACAGACCCTGAGCTACCCACCACCCCGCCTCTCTTATGTCAAATCTAATTAAAGCAGCCCAAGACACTAGCTAATTCCACGTTTCCTACATTGCCTCAAATCAGACAATTGCAGAAATTAGTTCAGCCAAGTCAGAATATTAAGGAAGTGCTTTAATGAATGCTTGACTTAAACTTCAGACAACCCTTATTTTTCAGTTGTATCTAAAGTGCAGCTTTTCGTACTGGTTTTAACATGTTACTACAGTTCTAACTTTTATTTATTCATTTCAGCATTATGTTTGACTACTAGAGCAAAACGGTAATGTGTTCCTCGACAAATTAGATACAATTTTGCTCAAAGAGCTGAAAGCGCATTCTGGCAATTACAAAGAATTGGGCACCATCAGGCCTCCTGTGGCGTTACTGTAAAGGCTTTACTGTAGATATCCAGCCCTTTGCTTTTAATCTTTTCAAGATTAGCAAATTCTGTTTTGAATTTGCTTCTGCTTAAATTTGCAGCTCTTTCAGCCTGCTAAAAGACTAAGCACAGTCTCAAAAAACCACAACCCGATGACTCAGCAAACAGAATTAGATTAAATACGTGTGGGGCCAAGCGAATACAGGCTGACTTCATATTATTTTCAAAAAGCATAGAAACACATCATCTGAACTTTCAAGTGAGATTTGTTGAACTTTAAATGCTCTTCTCAGAGTTTGTCAGTACATCTGCGGAAGACATTTCATACACTGTAAAACTCTTTCAAGCCAAAACAGTTCATCAGCCTCTAAATAGCTTAAACTGGGGCAGAGAGCAGACTTCTCTTCAAATATTCTAATACTTCAGACAAATCTGATATATTGTACCAATACAGATATGACCACTTCCAGATCTTTTTCCTCAACCTAAAGCTTCTAAAAAACCATCCGGCTGCTTTGAGCGAACCAGCTCAGCTAGGCCTCAATTATTCTAGGCAATGATTTTATCCCACTTACCAAATAAATACAATGTACCCGATTATTAAAAAAACCTGATTATTAAAAAAAATGTTGAAATAATGTGGACTGAATGCTTCAACAAAATTTACTATTGATTAACAACCTCATAGCTCACAGTAGGTCTGTCTTTAACATTTTACGAGCTATCATTAAAAATCAATTCCCCTACAGAGAAAATTAATAGCATTTTTACTTCCGGAACCAGATTATTGCAATCTATAGAGGTTCTTCAACTTTAAAATGCACTTCTATGATATCACATGAACTTTAAATGTTCTGTTATCCCATTAGGTTGTAAAAGCCCTGAATTTTTAAAAAGTGAGGAGGGGCAACCTGGGTTTAAAGGGTTAGTTCACCCAAAAATGAAAATTAGCTAATAATAAAAGTGTTTATTACGTTTGAAATATGGATATTTTTCTTACAAAAACGCATGGATTCACTACAGAAGGCCTTTATTCACCCCCCGGAGCCGTCTGAAGCACGTTTTATTATGAATGCGCGAGCTTTATTTGACGACTTGTGGACTGTTCAACTGCAACACCCGCTGACTGCAATGATAGAGCTTGGAATAGCCAAGACAATTTTTAATATAACTCCGACTGGATTCGTCTGAAAGAAGAAAGTCATATACACCTATATGCTTCGAGGATGAGTAAAACACAAGCCAATTTTCATTTTTGGGTGAACTAACCCTTTAAGTGCTTTGCTCAAGTCACAATCAAATCACCAAACCTTCTGGTTACCAACCTTGATTCACTACACTACACAACATTTAGTTTCATTTAGTCTTTTATGAGAGGCCATGCTCTCCCATTTTCTTTTCAATAACTGATATCCCACCAACCGTCATTCAGCACTGCCTCACTATTGCTATCCTCCCTCATCAACTCGTGGAAGCTTACCATTGTGCCTGCTTTCATCACAGTTCCTCTGTAAGAGGATGCCAAGTCCTCCACTCTGTTCATCGGATTGTCAGTGATGGTTCCAGCAGACACTGATGAAGTGTGAAGTGATGAAGGAATGTTTACAACCACTGGTTTTTGTTTTTTTTTGTGGTCATGGTCTTATCATGCAGTGGTAAAAGCCTTCAGCTAACACTGAAAAGATATTATATAAGATATTCATATCATTTATATATTTTTCTGTCTTTGGATTTGCAAAAGATTATATCTATTATTATATCTATGAGAAAATCCAGCTAACTATAGAAAACAAAAGTTGTCCTATAACATACACCCTCTCAAATAAATAAACTCTTTGAAATGTACTTGAAAAAGTGCAGACACACTGGCTAAACATACTACCTTTGACCACAATTACATACAAGCCAGAAGTGAAAGGAGTTAAGAGCAGATTCACCATGTTTGGCCCACATGTGGGCAGAGATCAGCTAATGCATAATCCAGAAACACAATGACCTCAATCCTGTAAATCTGTCAATAGAATATCCGACACTTTTGTAATGATAGCACAGACGTAGCTGTTATTTAAAACATCCTACACACAAATATGTATTTCTTTGTGCTATGCTCATCCTATTACTGGAAAATTTCACAGATTATTCTAAAATTCTTAAGTAGTTAGGAACTAGACAATGAGCAGAATTGGTGCATGACTTTGCCCTTTTCCCTTTTTTGGAAAGAATTCACCTCCATCAAAATCTACAGTATAGCAGTGCTCCTCAAACTGGTTATGTGTCATATTTTACACTGGACTAGTAGTTGTGACCCAAGTACCACAAAAAGTAAAACGTTAAAAAAAAGTCTTAATGCATTTCATATTTGATTTAAAACCAAACATAAAATAATAATATTGTCATGAGATGAAAAGACCCAACAAAACAACAAAATTATTAAGTACTAAGTAGGAAAACTGACAATATTTAAAGAACATAGTGTGATTTACCAGCCTAACACATGGTACATGACAAATGTATATTAACACTGACAAAAAAAAAGATATGGGGTTTTCCTCCCTACTTGTGCGTTATAATATACTTTTATACTTTCCTCCCTCCCTATAATATACACTAAAAATACTTCTCTACACTAAGATCCCATCAGCACAGAATTGCAACCCATTTTAGTGGGTTCACTCCTATATTAAAACAATTCAGTTTGGCATGCTTTATACTAGAATACATGTTGTTAAATGCAAATTATGTTGTGAAATGAAATGCAAATTAATGCAAAAAAAAAAAATTCTTAAAGGAAGTGTTTACACAAAGGCAACATGTTTGGCAGTGTATTTCATACATCACTGTTCACTACTGCGGAAGAAACTTAGGGCTGTTTTGGAGATGAAATCCTCCCTGCAAATCTACAACAGTCCTGAGGTGCAACACATCAGATTATCTGGTCCAGTCCAGCCTATTTCTTCACATGCAATGAGGAGAACGCAATTTCAAGATTTCAAGCAGTGCTTACTCAGAGAGTTTTTTTTTTTTTTTGAGGCGAAGGGCGATGGCAGTCATTGCAAAGCTAGGGTTGGTGGCATCATAATAAAACAGAGCGGTTTGTTTGCTGCAGAGATTTCCTTCTTTATACTCCAAGCTGTCACTGATGAGCTGAACCAGAGCATGGGTCAAAGACTAGATAAAGGCCTCTGAACCAGGAAACAATCAGGAGGCATGTGGAACATTATAAGAAGCTGTACTGCTGCAGTGATAAAATGGATGAATACACATATTAATAATAAGAGGAACCAGAGCCACTATGCATCAGTGTTAACATAAATAAAGGATGTGATACGTTGGGCACAAAACATTGTGTCATTAAGGACCACTACAACATTAGAAATGTACACAATCAGACACTTTATTTGATAAATTCATAAAAGCAGAAAATCAATAGTTGATATTGAAAACTGGGGCTATTATTTGCAGTGTAGTTACAGTTCATAAGAAGAAATGTAATTTATCATTTAATATTAACTTTAATATAAAATAAGCTTAAAAGTGCCCATATTATGCTATTTGAAATGTTTATAATTTGGTTTTGGGAGTCCACAACAACAGGTTTACATGCATAAAAAGGTCAAAAAACACTTTCATTTTCTTATAATACGCATTTAAATTTACCTTATTTCTCAACTACTCTCAAACGATTCATTCAAAGATTCATCTTTCCAAACCGCCCTTTGTGTGAGGCTACTCTGCTCTGATTGGTCCGATTACCCAGTCTGTTGTGATTGGTCTACTATGGAGTCAATTCAATGCCACATATATTCAACAAAATAATTGAAGTATTGCAAAAGAAAATAGTTTTACAAGCGAAAATTCAAGTATTGAGAAAAAATAAATGTGCTTTTTGTAAACAAAAATAAAAGAATTGCAAAATATAAATGAAGTATTGTGAGGAAAAAAAAAAAGTTTTGCAAACATATTTTCCATGGCTATAGCTACTAATTTTTTTGCAGCGCTGCTTTTATTTTGTGTTTCAGTCAAGTGTGAGCTTGCAATAGTGTTTACTGGTCCAAACAAACTGGACACTGACCCATCTTTCAAGGACAACCATTTTATGAATCCTGCGTTGAACTCGCGGAGATTGGGGAAGCAAAATTTGGGGATTATACTTCTGTGGTATCGTAGTAAAGATGAATTTTAAACACTGATTCTTCACAGCCTCATTCTTTGGAAGAGAAAATAAACCGAATTTACTTTTTCACAGTGCAGAGCACAGCGTCTTGTCGACATATGATATCCACTATTGATGTGACGTTCGGCACAGAGGCTTCGAAGCTTGTACAAAAAAAAAAAAAAAAACATCTCACAGGGAATTCGTTTTGCCATAATCACGTGATCTGTGACGTTCAAGCTTCGTTTTTCGCACACAAACACCTGTGCAACTTGTTGAAAAGCTTTGAGTAATGAACCTTTTTATGATACAGTTGAGGGGAAAGCCTCGGTGCTTCGCAAAGCTTCATTTCACCATCACTAATATCCACACGAACGAGCTACAGCGTTTGAGGGGTTCAAGTTTTCGTGGGATGTCCACGCAGGACGTAGGCGGGCATTATGCAAATGTGGCAACTTGTGGCATATGAACTTCATGGAAATGGGATTCGAAATTTAAACGACTCATTGAAGCGATTCAGAGTCGACTGGTTTTGAGAGACAATAGCTTTATTTATGATGCACTTTCAGCTTTACAACTTTGCAGACTGTTTACAGTCAAATACAGCTACGTTACACACTGCATGAAAGGTAATTTTCAAAAATCCATAATAGGGGCACTTTAATATTATACTGTACAACATATTTGTAGTAATTGATATATGTTACACCTTTTCATTTTTATACATTTAATTAAATTACATGTACAGTATTTGCCTGTTTAAAAACACAAGAAGGGGTTCATTATAAAACAATATACAAGTTTCTATAATATATTATCAGCGATTTTATATATATATTTTAAATATTTGTTGTGATCTGTTTCTACTCATTTTAATATTATTAATTAATTAATTTTAATATTACAAATATACAAAAGCAGGAAAAGTAAATATTGTAAAAGGTTGCAGAAATATTTACATCAAATTTAGATAAACTTTTCAGACAGGCATGCAGATAAATGAGAAAGAAATGTTTGTGTTAAATTGTTCATAAAAACATTACTATACAAACTGTCAAATTCAGTTCAGTGCAACAATTTATATAAGAATGGATTCATGGACAATTTACACCGAAATTCCTGCTCTTATTTCATGAATGAGGCCAACAGAGCTGTTGTATAAACGGCCATTTCCTGCATCACACTTTTGACACTGGTGTAGCCACAGGCCATGGACCTTCTGGAAGAAACCCTTGGGAATCTTTGGATTCCGGTGTCTGACCAAATACTTCCACTGGGCTACAAAAATGTACATGATTGACTCTTTCGGCTTTACCATTTAACCCACCCTGGCCAATACTGGCAGCTTGACTACCTCCAACTGGTTGGCTGGCCCAGCTGAAGTTCTGGCCGTTCTTGAGAGCAGCCAGATGTTTGATGTCCAGAGTAGCGAAGGTTGTAAACTGTACTCGATTCCTTTTGTTTGTTGGAGAATGTAGAGGTTCACTGCGAACCGGCCTTGCCAGCAGGGTGGCTGATCTGACAGCCATCGGAGGCAATGGAGCCATCGGATCCCGCCTTGGAGGAAGCGTGTTGGTTCTTCACCCCAGAGTGGCAGTTCTCTCCTCACCTGCAATGGCTGGGATCTCCCTTGGCTGGATTGTCTCCGGGCCTCTGCTATTCTGCATCTGAACGGCTCTCGGGATCTTCACAGCTGCCTGCATCTCCTGCTTGGAGGTAGTTGCAATCGGCACAGCTCTGTTTTGCTCTGCAGCTGTGCCTAGACGTACCCAGTGATGCTTGTGCTCGGACTGACCCTGTCACTGAACCGGAGACTTCTTGCTGCGTGATCTTGCACTGTTGGTAGCACAGTGAAGCAAGATGGCGATAACGGCCAAGCAAGAGAGTCCTACCAATGCATAGATGCAGACCTCTATGTCTGTGAACACACTAAACATCTGTATCAGATCGCTCTCCACTAGGGGTGGTTCTCGCTTGGGTTCTTCCGGTGGAAATGGGAAGTTGGCGTTCTCAAGCAAGTTTCCATACCCATTCTTTATTGGACTTCTGGGACCTACAGTAACAAGTGCTCTGTCTGCGACAGGCTTGGTAATGAGTGTTTTATCCATAGTGTTTATTGACTTAATTGTGGATAAGCCATCTCCTATTGCTTCTTGAAAGTTGGATTTGGTTGCTGCTTTGATCGCATTTGTGGTGCTCTCTTGGATAACGGTGTGTTGAAGTGTGTTCAGAGGGGATGTAAGGATCAATTTGTCTCCATCCTCACCATCATTGGCCCGGTCACTTTCTTTTCTGCCAGTCCCTGCAAGCTGTTCATCCGGCGGGAATTTCACCTTCACCATGCCTCCACCCACAGCCAGTTTGCTCTTGCGTTTAGATTTCTGACAGGCCTCACAGATAGCTAGCTCCGCTCTGAGCAGTAAGCCCTGTCCCTCGGATTCAGCAACCACAACAAAGATGGACCCTGGGATCTTCCGCACAGATGCTACCCTTGGGTCCAGTGAAGAAATGGTGAGGGAATAACCACTGGGATCGTACAGATCAAGAGGAGTCTGGGAGCCATCACTGAACTTTAGCCAGCAGCCAACCACTGCCTCCTGTAGTATAAAATAATAAATATCAACTTAAACATTATGTACCACTATAACAGGCTCATCCAAGTTTGAAGCATCAAAGCTGGTCAACTTGGAAATAATTTCCAGTTAGCATGATAGCTAGAACTACATCTTAATGATATGGCCATGTTAATTTCATATTAAGTAGCTCTTTGGCAGGGTGTAGTATGTCAGAGGTGTCCAATCCTGCTCCTGGAGGGCCACTGTCCTACAGAGTTTAGCTCCAACCCCAATTAAACACACCTGAACAGCTAATCAAGGTCTTACTAGACATACTAGAAACTTCCAGGCAGGTGTGTTGAGGCAAGTTGGAGGTAAACTCTGCAGGACAGTGGCCCTCCAGAACTGAATTTGGACACCCTTGTAGTATGTGATAGGCTTAAAAAAAAACATGCATTGTTTGTGTTCAAAACTCCATTTGCTTAACCACCAGAGGGCACAGTGTAGAGTTTGTACCATAATAAGCTGTGGCACAATAACCCAGAGCTGTTGGCTAATACAGTATAAGCAAACGGCACCACAGGCTGTCCTATATTCTGGGGTGAAATACATTATGCATTGCCTTAGGAGCTCTGCTTGTAAAGCCCATCAAGAGACGAATGAGGCCTCTCGCTGAGTACTAATAGCTTGACATTGATTGGATCATGTTATGCCACTCAGACCTGGCACTGAAACAGGCAGTTATATGAAGAAATTTAGAGCATAGTTTTACTCGTTGTACAACTCTTGTTCCTTATGCCTAATGGTCAGTGCCTCTCGTAGATAGTGATTAACGGTACCAGACACTAAAGATTCTTTTAAACAGCTTGGATGGATGATGCATTTCTTTAGTAGCTAATATGAATGTCAATTTAATGTAAATGCAATGTTAATTTAGTACCTTTAATCATTTAAAAATAATTAAATAATAAAAATGCAAAAAAGTTTTTTTATTTATAATTATTAAAAGTATTTAATTTATTAAAGACTGAAAGAGTCGTTCATGCAGGACAGAGTTTTGGGTTGTTGAACTGTTTCTAATTTCACACAGTATTTCAAAACCAGTACTCATGGTGCAAAATGCAATGCACAGGTAATAATGCGTGAATCTATAGATTGCTTTGCACTGTACTATATGCCAGTTCAATGTTCAATGATATGGAAAAAAAACTACAATACATTGACATTTAAAGCCATTTGTTCTATTCCATTTTTATGTGTCAACCACAATTAACGTCATGTCTTTGAATTATCTTTTGGGGGGCTTTTCTCTTGTCTCTTATATATGCAATTTTTTGTGGTTTGATTAATTAGCTTATAATTTGATTAATTAGACTGACAGCCCATGTAGCTACATGAATTACCTGCTTGGGGTAGTGTATGATCTCCTGTGTAGTTGTCTTGGCAACGATGGCCCTGCTACTTCCTGGGCTGCAGATTCAGGGAAAGGCCAGAGACCAGCTGCACGCCCAGCTCTGTAATACTGACTTTATCATCCAGAACCCGGATCATCCTCTCAGCCAGAACCGAGTTCGACAACGGAGACATCACCTGATCAACAAAAACCAAAACACAACAGAAAACAGCATGGCATAATTTCTAATTTATTTGTCTTCCAATAAAAAACAAGCACAAAACAAGCAATCCATCTATGTGCTGTCTGTATTGTCACTCATATTAATTAAACCCACACTAAACTTTGTTGTCTTAATGAATAATGAGAATCATGCAAAGCTGACATCTGCGGGCGACTCTGTCATTATTACCATTACCTGCACAGTGGTGACTCCCACAGCCTTGCCTGTCAGCACGGATCCTGCCTGCAGGCGAGCGATGCTCGTATCCCCAACTCTCAGAAAGTAGCGCACCAGCCGCGTCACATCTACCTGCCAATCAGAGCCAAGGAAGTATGCAGGAGATGGACTGCTTGGATCTGGCGATTCTGCGGTGAAGACCGTAAGCACTCGAATCAAACTGTGCTGATACTGCAGCATGCAGCCTCGGCCCTTCCTCTCATCCTCTTCCTCTGTGTCCCAGCTCACTCTGAGAAACATGCGGAGAGAAGATGAACAACTCTTTTCCTCACTTTCCTGTTCCTAATATATGTTTTTTTCTGCTATCTGCTATTTGACTATGCTCAGCAATCTCTCATCTCTACCTTATAACGAATGTCTCTGCAATGTCATAAAAAACTGCCAGGATATCTCTGCGGAACACATTCTCTATTCTAACAAGAACGCCTTAGAGCAGTTTTAAAGTGGAAAAAGTCTGTATGAGGTGGAACATCAAATATAGAAGTTCTGAGCTAGGAACCAAAATTAAAAATAATACGAGAAAATAAAATTCAGAGTGGAATACAAGATTCAAAATTCAAGAACAATTCACAATATAAATTGTGCATTAAAATATTATTAAAGGGTTAGTTCACCCAAAAATGAAAATTTGCCTGTGTTTTACTCACCCTCAAAGCATCCTAGGTGTATGTGACTTTCTTCTTTCAGACGAATCCAATCGGAGTTATATTAAAAATTGTCCTGGCCCCTCCAAGCCTTTCAATGGGGGTATAAGCAGATGTTGGTTGTCAACAGTTCAGAAGACGTGAAATAAAGTGCGTGCATCCGTAATAAAACATCCCTCACACG
>NW_015539860.1:85218-102159 GCF_001515605.1 Sinocyclocheilus anshuiensis
TTGGAGGATTTCGATATAAGCCAAGAGGAGACTGGTTTTCCTTTGCTAAAGTAAGGAAACTTTGCTCCTGCATTTCTCAGAGGCGCGCACACGATGTCTACGTCATTCGTCTGCATGTCTTCTGCGTACCACAGTCAGCGGAAGTGAGAAAACAAGTGATTATTACGTTTGAAATATGGATATTTATCTTACAAAAATGCATGGATTCGCTACAAGAGGCCTTTATTCACCCCCCGGAGCCGTGTGAGGGACGTTTTATTATGGATAACTCCGATTGGATTCGTCTGAAAGAAGAAATTCACATACACCTAGGAAGCTTTGAGGGTGAGTAAAACACAGGGCCCCCCCCCCAAAAAAAAGTTAACGTTAATCATTAAAACATATTTTAATATTTGTCAAATTTAAGAACATAAACCACACTTATTTATTTATAATAATATTAATAATTTATTTATAATAATCTCTCATCTTTACCTTATAATAAAAGTCTCTGCAATGTCAAAAAATGTCGGGAAATCTCTGCACAACACATTCTGTATTCTAACAAGAATGATTTGGAGAAGTTTTTAAGTGGAAAAGTTCTTATGAGGTGGAACATCAAATATAAAAGTTCTGAGCTAATTTGGGGAACTGAAAGTAAAAAAATATTATTGACAACCAAACCATAGACAATTAAATAAATGTTAATAATTAAAAATCTTTTTTAAATTTATCAAATTTAAGAAAATAAACCACATATGTTTATTTATAAAAGTGTATTAATTTGTAAAAGCAGGTTTCTAAGCTGTGTCACTATTTAGATAAATGTATTTAAAAGTGCAAAATAATATTATTATACATGAAGAGTTCATTTGCAAAAACCGATAAATGCCACTTTAAAAAAAAATGAGCTGATTGGTCTGCATTATTCTCCACATATAGCGCGATCTGAACCCTAAACACAAAAAAGCCGGTTTTGTCCACTTTCAAGGCATCGCAAGTTCACGTTTTACTGCAGAAGCCGACAAGCGCCCTTGTTGTTTTTGAACAGAAGCCGATAAATCCATTTTAGCGAATCAGCGCGCTGTATTCAGGTCAGGTGACAAGGCTACTTTCACTTTGAAAAGGCGTGCTAGCTGAGAGGAGTTTCATCAAAGCTGACTAAAAGTGATCGAGGATGGATAATTTCGACGAACTTGATGAACCTGTGATATCTTCTTCAGGGCGAAAAAGGAAAATAAAAGCTGAAACGTTTTCACGTAACCTTGCAAAAGCAAGGAAAAGCTCCGTGTATTGCGTGTACTAATCACATCCATACAGTTTATGATCACAACAACAACAACGTTTGTCAGGCGTCTACATTGTCATCTGAGGAGATTACAAAGATTAAACGTGTTATTTTAAACTCTAAAAAATTAAATGTGGAGTTATCTGCTTTTGCCAAAAAAAAACACTGTTGGAGTTATCTGCTTTTGCTATAAAACAAACTTTTAATATGTAAAAAATTTTAATTTTGTAAAAAGTTATCGGTTTTTGCAAATTAACTCTTCACATTTGAATTATACCCACAACTTCTATGTGGATATCAAATGGCTAAATGCTGACTAAAAGCACCAACATTTTAACCATATGAAGCTTGTTGTGGCAGTGTGTCATTGGAAATATGCTTGTCTCTTACCTTTTGTTCCCTGTGACAGGAACTCTCCAGGCTTTGATCTGACTGAGCTCTGGATCAGATATCTCCATATGCAAGGGGAGTCGAGGCATCCATACGCTCACCTCAAGCTGTGTGCTCAGGTAGCTGTAGGTGAAGTTCACCATCATCCTCACTCTTCCACATGTCTCCTTGCCATTAACATACACAGAATCACACCTTTCAGACACCTGTGTGTGAAAAGGGCATATTAAGTTTAGTGTTGTTTAACAGGTAGCATGGGTTTAAAGACATTTTAATAGATCAGTCATAATATTTAGGAGGAAAGGGGTATCTTATTCCTCAGGTGCTCAATTTGTTTATGTTTCAATATTGGCTACATATCATCAGTGCAATCATCCAGCCACATTGGTTCACCTAAAACTGCTACATCAGTGACAACGCTAGATGATCCCCCAGTGTTTGAAGAACATCAACTCTAACCTAGCTAAGAGAGCTCTCTATCATCACAACCAGCCACGTTCAGTTACCTTTACTTCACTGGTAACAATGCTATGACCACTTAATGGTCATAAACAAGAAAGTGGTCTTTAATAAAACCAACTGGGCTTATATTCTGCCCCTTTGTGTTTCTGCACTGGCTGACAGTAGCTGCCTACATCACTACAGAAATTTTTACAAGTCAGTGTTCCTTCCCAACTTCTGCAGTTTGTGAGTCGTGCATTGTGGTTCCAGAGCAAGGCACAAAATCACTTCCTAGATCTTCCACATTCAATGTTTCTCAATGGTGGAATCTAAATCTTAACCAAAAATGTAGTCTCTTCAGTTTCACTGATGTCTCTTGACACCTAAATCTCTAAATATCTAATTTTGGTACTTTGTATTGCAGAACTCGCAGAGTCTTATATTACTGGATAATTTTTTTGTGGTGTGACATTCCTTATTTTTACATGGCTTTGGATATAAATGCCTCGTAAAGGATAAATGTAAATGTAAAAAAGATAAAGATGTTTTATGGTAATGCAGACATGAGCATCAGTGTGGTGTAAGGTAATGAGCCCTGTGTACTGTACATTGTTCTATCTCATTAGGAAAATCTATGGGCACTGTTGCATCACTTTTTCATTCACCCCCAGTACTTCGAAGACTAATTTATAAACCACAGATCTGGTCTGACTCTGAACTATGTGCCATAAAAATCATGCAAAATAAGCAGGCTTATCAATTTTTAAATGTAAAGGAAAATTATTTCTATATCTTTCATTACTGAAGTCAAAGGTCCATTCAAACTCAGTCACACAAGATCAACGAGAATACATTAAATATAGGTTCCCTCGCAAAAAAGATAAACATGGGTTTGTGCTGTGAATTATTTCCTGCTGAGAGAATGAAATCACGTAAAGGGTTTAGTTAAATTATCCTATTCAGCTTATGTCATGTTGATAATTTTGCATATTGTTGGGCCTATGCAGTTTATGGTAATATTAATAAATTAGTTCGATTATAAGCACATTTTTGATTACTTTTGGTACTGTGTCTGATATAAGATTTTGCTCCTGAGGAAAATCCAGTTGACCCAGAGGACAATCCAGCAATAACAAAGGGCTAAAGCTCTTCATAATACACAGGGGAAAAAAGACAGGTGTGCTTTAAAGGGATAGTTCACCCAAAAATGAAAATTTGATGTTTATCTGCTTACCCCCAGGGCATCCAAGATGTAGGTGACTTTGTTTCTTCAGTAGAACACAAACTAAGATTTTTAACTCAAACCGTTGCAGTCTGTAAGTCTTATAATGGAAGTGAATGGGAATCACAGCTTTGAGAGTAAAAAAAACATACACAAACAAAACCAAATTAAACCCTGAGGCTTGTGACGATACATTGATGTGTAAAGTCACGAAATGATCGGTCTGTGCAAGAAACTGAATAGTATTTATATCGTTTTTTTTTACCTCTGATACACTGCAATGTCTGAACTGTCCTGAGCGCGTCCTGAGCGTGTCCTCGACAGCCGGTGCATGGCGCATCTTCTTCTTCTTTTTGCTTTACGGTGGATCGCAGACTTATAAGTGCATTGCCACCACCTATCTCTCAAATGGACCATTGACACTCTGTCTACAATCTCAATTAGGAGTGTCAATGGTCCATTTGAGATATAGGTGGCGGTAATGCACTTATAAGTCTGCAATCTGCCATAAAGCAAGAAGAAGAAGACGTGTCACGCGCCGGACGCGCTCAGGACAGTTCAGACATTGCAGTGCATCAGAGGTAAAAAACGATATAAATACTATAAATACTTTTTTGACTCTCAAAGCCGTGATTCCCATTCACTTCCATTATAAGACTGACAGACTGCAACAGTTTGAGTTAAAAATCTTCGTTTGTGTTCTACTGAAGAAACAGTCACCTACATCTTGGATGGCCTGGGGGTAAGCAGTTAAACATCAAATTTAAATTTTTGGGTGAACTATCCCTTTAAGTAAAAAACACAAGTTCAATGAGGGCTTGCAAGTCAACGTCTGTCTCCCTCCTCTGTTTTTCTCTTTTTAGGTGAGGAACTAGGAAGTGGTGGTTCTCTAAACCGAATTCCCTGACCCCTCTCTCCAGTGCTCTTCAGGTCTGATAGACAAGTCATTCAGAAGCAGAGTAAGGCTGCTAATAGGAAGCACACAGAGTGTGAGATTGCTAAAGCTGTCAAAAGTGGCCTGATTTTGACATGCATTACCTTCAGGACATCCTGGTCTGAAGACCTGCAATGAGATGAGTTAGTGATGTCTGTGATGGAGCCATCAGCCTCAACTCCCAAAACTTTCACAGGCACAGAAACCCTCTTACCAGTCAGCACGGCCGTGTTGAGGAGCTCTGTATCCTGGAAAAGCACAACAAAAAACACTCATTTAGCACTAAATTTGACATGCCCAGACAAAAGGATAAAAGTTTCAAATGTAAATGTATTCTACATGTTGCATATTCTGCTTAATTTTAACAAGATGATGTGATCTAGCTGGCTAACATATATGTGACCCTGGACCACAAAACCAGTCATAAGTAGCACGGGTATATTTGTAGCAATAGCCAAAAATACATTGTATGGGTCAAAATTATCGATTTTACTTTTATGCCAAAAATCATTAGGATATTAAGTAAAGATCATGTTCCATGAAGATATTTTGTAAATTTCCTACCGTAAATATATCAAAAATGTATTATCATTAGTAATATGCATTGCTAAGGACTTAATTTGGACAACTTTAAAGGCGATTTTCTCAATATTTGGATTTTTTTTGCACCCTCAGATTCCAGATTTTCAAATAGTTGTATCTCGGCCAAATATTGTCCTATCCTAACAAACCATATATCAATGGAAAGCTTATTTGTTCAGTATAAGTCTCAATTTCAAAACATTGGCCCTTATAGCTGGTTTTGTGGTCCAGGGTCACATATGAGGATTTTCTTTTTTTTTTGTGAATTTGCAAAAATATGACTCAAAGCATCTATAAGAATCTGATGAAAACTACATACCAATCAGTAATGTTTAACATCAAAAGTGTTTATGAATTTATGGAGTTTTATACATTTTATAAATTTATTTTTTTTAAATAATACTAATCGTTGAAAAAAAATTGTAAAGAAAACAATGTAATGTAAATATTTGTAATAAATACTTTGCTAAACATAAAAATAAAACCCTTTTTTGTTGGGGCCAAACTAATTTTGGCAGCGTAGAAAAGTCGAAACTACTGGCCCAACTAGACAGAAAAACAATCCTTGTTGGGTCCTGAATAGAACAGCCAAAAACTTCCATCTGAATGCGTATGGCTGTAGTGGTGGTGCTTTAAAGGAGATTAATTTAAAGAGACTTTTCTGAGAGTTTTACTGTGCAAACAAACAGCACACTAATTAAAATATCCACACTAAAAATATCAAAACTAAAAAAAAAATTAAACTAGTCTATCACACTAATACATCTCACAGTGTCCCATCCCTAATTAGCACAGAGTTATGTACATATGGAAGAAATATGACGCACTGTAAACAAAACAGGCTAACACTAAGAACAAGCACTCTCATCATCTAATAAGCTCCTATGAAGTATATCAGTTTGGTGGTGAGTAAAAGCTAAAACAGGTCAAAAATGTCATGGCAACAATCGTGGCTCAGACTCGCTCTGTCTGAGTTTAATACCCTAATGATTATCTTACAGTGTGCCACTGTGATGACTAACACACTAGGATGATTAGGTTTGAGAGTAGATTTAACTTCTAGACCCAACAGATGTCCACGAGTATCCTCCAAATGCAACACAACAGATGCTGACTGTGATTTGAAAAGTTACCGGCGAAATCCCACACTCTTATACCGGTGTTATTTTAGAGACAGGGTCATGCTGTGAAATAGACCGTTCCAGTAAACAAATCTGGCAGCTAGCTTTATAATGGACGCTTGATATCAATGAATTGTCACAATCTCTTTTTGTTTTATTTGTCTTGAACATTTACATGATAAAAAGCTATATTATTATATTTTAATGGCTGCTGGTGAGCTTGTAATAAAGGGATGCATGTGGATGCTTTGGGAATTACGTGTGTGTGTCCTCATAAAATGAATGTCAGTGAATGTCAGGGTAAATTCTGCGGTAGTTTGACCAATGGTAGGGGACGGTAGGAAGAGATCAAAGGGCGAAAGGAGTGGCACTGTGCCTCTGGACAATTAACACACATATACACACTCACAAAAAAACACAGACAAAACAAAGACACATAAATCATGTAGAAAGGCTGTCATTGTAGCTTTATAGTAAAAGGACTGTTCTCAAAGCATGACAAATACTTGTCACACCAATGTGATTTCATTTTGAAATGTCCACGCTTCACAGACGTCCTTACAAAACGTGACCGCAAAAAACCTTATAAAAGTTAAAGGGATAGTTCATTCAAAAAAGAAAAATCTGTAATTTACTTACCTTCATGTCATTCAGAATTATGCTTTGTTCTAAACAAAATAATTTAACATTTTTTTTACACAGATCTTTCCAAACAATGATTGTTTTATATAGATATATACAGTATACTGTATATACGCCTCTGTTTTTACTATATAATAGGCAGTATTGGGGAGTAACTAGTTACATGTAACGGCGTTACGTAATTTAATTACAAAACATAAATGTTTTTTAACTGTCCCTGAGGAAGTATTGACAGAATTTGTTTAAAAATAATAGTTCCAGATGATCATAATACAAAGGAAGTTGGTCAAAAGTAAAAACAAACATTCCCAACCGTGATCAGTGGTGCTATTCCCACATAGTCTCTCTGAATGGTGTCAATCCTCATGGTTCCTTCATCCCGGATCATGTTTCCAGGCAGCTCCAGTCGCCACATGATCATCTGGCTCTCTAACTGATCACTCTGCTCCTCCGTCTCAAAGTCCAACTGTAAGACTTCCAGCAGACCTATGTAAATACGGGACACAGTCACATACCAATCTCTGCAACAAGTGACTTAAATTCATTTTCTGGGTCAACAGAGACATACAGCGTCAACGAGGACAGTGTGAAATCTTAATAATGAAAACACAATCAGCCATCAGGAGAGATGGAGCTTCTCATCCACTTCAGTAGCATTAAAACACTCAGCATTCTAATGAGTGTATCAGTAAGTTCATTGCAGGAACATGATTCAGCTCACACCACACCTTTCAGCCAGAATTTGCTTTGATAAAGTGCTTTTATATAACTAATAGAAAGGCTAAAATTAAACTTAAACAACTTTTTACGATTCATGCAATTCTATATGGTGTGCTAAAGCTCTCACGTAAAAAGGAAGCTTTGAAAGCATCAGAAAAGTAAGTGCCTGTGTAGAAAAAGCTTTTCCAGATTGGACAGATCCTAAGAGATTTGATTCAAAACTCTGCAAATCTTTATACTATATAGCCTTAAATGATGCAATCTCACACTGATTTTTGCTTTCAAGACCATTGTTAAGGGATAAGGGGTGAAAGGTCAAGTGAGCCATGACCCATCATCACTATTCTGTATTAAGTGTTTCCCAGCACAGCATTAACTTTTCCGTTTGGCTCTTCACTGGTTAATGTGGAGATCTCTGCTCTAATCTTGTGGAATGTGTTGGTCTTTAAGCTGGTCTAACACACTGATGCACTGAGGATGATTAAAGTTAAGTGGGTCGTCGCTGTAAAACATGGAAAGAAGGGCACCGAAAGAAGTAGTCAGGAGATACTCTACAGCTTGCTTAATGGCAGCTGGTGACAGCTCCCATTGTTGAGCTATTATAGTTTTCACATTTTTAAGAGCATTTGATTGTACAAAACTGATATATATGCAAGTGCAAGATAAGTCATCAATAATTTTACTTCATTACTATTTAAAGGTTTGGGCTCAGTAAGACTTTTTGTCTTTACTATTCAGCAAGGATTCATTAAATTGATCAAAAGAGACAGTAAAGCCTATTCTTTTGAAATTTCTATTCATCATAGAATCCTGAAAAAGTAGAATGGTTTCCAAAAAACACTACGCAGCACAGCTGTTTTCAACACTGATAATAATAAGAAATGTTTCTTGGTAATAATAATAAGAATATAACAATAAGAAATGCTTCACCAAATCTGCATTTTAGAATGCATTCTGAAAGATCATGTGACACTGAAGACTGGCGTAATGACTGCTGAAATTTAATTTAATTACAGTTAACATTTTATCGACCTCAAAATTCGAACAGTACATCTGCTTTTTTTAAATATTATTTTGCCTTATACAAGTACACTAGATGACTTCAAAGTTAAAATACATGGACCAAAAGCCACAAAACTCCTATTTAAATTTAAATGTAATAATCCAATGAAATAATGAATCAATATTTAAAAAAAGTTATTGTTAATGTACAGCATCTTACAAGCTGCTAGAACTATATATATGCTACTTGTATTATAGTACAGTACATGATACATGCTATACTCTGCAATAATATTGGCAACCCATTGCCGTGGACACTGAACAAGAGTCGATGAGACCAAGAGAAATATGACACCCAGATGGAGACCCTTATTAACAAGATGCTCACAGTATTCAAGACGCATTTGAATTGGATCCAAAAACACTCAAATCTCTTTATATGAAAACCAAGCCAATCGCTCCCCAGCTTAGCTGCACATAGGTAATATGAACTCAGAGCTCATTCTTCTTAATAACAGCGGAGGAATTGTATGTTTTCTGTGGTTACTAGCAGCTGAGGTGATGGAAAGATATCACATTTTTATTAAGTTATTTTCAGTCGCTTTCCACATGAATACCTAATGTTATGGAATTGGTTTGTGCCATTAATCATGAAATCGCAAAGTGGCGAGTTTTTCTCTGAAGCTACTGTCTGTGCTTAATAAGTGTCTGTACAGGGTATACGCAGTTAACCTGCACCTTTTTAACCAGAAAAAGATGGTATTTAATTTTCATTCAAAATACCACCCTGCAAAAGGCGAACAGGTTGTCTGAACATCTGTTAGTACCTAAACAATGAGAGGAGGGGGGGATACTAGAAGAAATTAGAAGGTTGTTTTTCTCTGTCAAAAAAATAATTTTGCAATCTGTCATTTAATTCTCACAGTTTCAGAGGTAACAGACCACAGCTGGTGATGTGCAAGGGCAGAAAAACTTTTTAGCAATGAAATGCCTTTGAAATGTGAGCTACGGAGAGTCTGCGGTTCAGTGGTTTCTAAGAACAAAGAGGGTGATGCAGCGAGGGCTTGCCTTTTGCTAGTAAAGGTGCTTTTCTTCTGGCAGGTCACAGAGATGGTTTGGGTGTCACTTCCTCTTGCAGGTTCCAGAGTGATGTCCCACAGGTGTGCGTCGCTGGGTCTGGCTGTGCTGAATGACATGCCTTTTCTTGATGTGGCTCTATGAGAAGGAACACACAAACACACAGATGGCATCAGTGGAAAGGTCTCAGCTTCAGGACTGACTGCCTAAAGCATATTGGACACAAAATGACAACAGCTGGCTTAGATGGTCAGTTGGAATCTTATTGGCTGCGGCTAGTAGGATTTACACAAGTACAATTAATATACACTACCATTCAAGTATAAAGTCAGTAAGAAGTCTCTTATGCTCAACAAGGCTGCATTTATTTAATTGAAAATACCGTAAAAACAGTAATATCGTTAAATATTCTAACAATTAAAAAAAAAAAAACAGTTTTCTATGTTAATATATTTAAAAAATGTAATTTATTCCTGTGACAGAAAAGCTGAATTATCAGCAGCCATTACTCCAGTCTTCAGTGTCACATGATCCTTTAGAAATCATTCTAATATGCTGATTTGGTGCTCAAGAAATATTCTCTCATTCTCATTATTATCAATGTTCAAAACAGTTGTCCTTTTTAATATTTCTGAGGAAATCATGATACATAATTTAACGAAAAAAGTTCAAAATAGCAACAGCATTTACTTGAAAGACAAATATTTTGTAACATTTTAAGTGTCTTTACTAAATGTCACTTGATGAATTTAATGCATTCATTTCAATTCAATTCAAGTTTAATTGTATAGCGCTTTTCACGATAAAAATCGTTGCAAAGCAACTTTACAGCAAATTAATTTTCTACAATATTTAGTAGTAGCTTATCAGTGGTGACTGTCAGTTAATGGGGTAATATGATCATATTTTCTTGACCTGGTAAGGTCAATGCATCATTGGTGAACAAATTTAATTTCTAAAAAAAAAAACGTATCAAAACGTTTGAACTTAAGGACAAAATAACTCAATTTGCCAAAATATTCCAGTTTAGCATTGCCTCTGGGCAATACTGAAAGGAAAAACACACACACACACATGCTCACACAGTAAACATCCATGTATGATACAATGAAAATGTCCAGTACTAACTGAATGTTTGCCAGAGGGCATGTGTGTTAAAGACGCTGACCTGCACATCGAAAGGTTGAGGTGGAAAACATTCACCTGTCCTCTGATGGACAGAAAATTAACAAACACATCTCAAGCCCATCTGCGCTGACATCCCTGTCCATTCAATCTGACTCATGGAACATTTATAAAAAATAAATAAACAAACAACATGTACAAACTGGTTAATGGCAGTAGAAGGGAGATATAATTGACAGCTTTTAAATCCTGTTCGTAGGACCTGTGCTAACCATGTGTTGAGGTCAGTCGGCATGGCTCTCAATTCCCTGTTTCACTTGTCAGTTTTAAATCTTGTCTCAATCTCTATTGCAGAAAGAGCGAATGGACATTTAATAATGTTGTATTTATCAAGGGTGTAGAGCGAGTATGCCGCTATGGAGAATTTAATCTCTCTGTCTCCTTTGGCTTGGGCCAACACAACCACATGTCCACCATTCAGTTTAAAGACAGAGCCAAACGCTTTTTTTCTCCTGTATCTCTCGGCTTTATCCACCAGCCAGACAGTTCGTCGGTCCCTCCTCTCCACTGATGGGACTTAGAGACTGTGGAGTCTTGCCACGTGAGAATCTCACAGACATGTGCTGGAGTCAGGCGTCTTGGGAACCGCGGCCAGAGAGGAAACAGGTCACAGTGGGAGAAGTAGAATGAGCGCGGCTGACAGCATTGTGACACACTGCATTATCTTTCCTCGACCCCTCATCCATCTTTTTTTTTTTTCTCAGTTTCATGCCACACACTGCATTTCTGCCTCAAAAACAACAGATTTTTATGCAGCGGATCTCAAATGATTAATTAGCAATGTGCACAATGAGACCACAATTAAATGACAGACGCTGTCCCAGAGATCTACATGCGATGTGAACTGATATCAGCCGTGATATCATGTATTTCTTCTCAATACCAGATAAAAGCCCATCATGTGTGTGTTAACACCATACATTCTGGGAAAGAATTTGTAACATTAATAAGTAGTATTATATATGAAATATTAATGTTCATATTAACAGATTAATAGTTTGTGTCTATTCAAATATATGAATGAAACAAAACATTTCTATCTACATACATGATCTGTTGACCAGTAGAATCGAATCACTTAATATTATTCATTAATAAGAAATATTAAAATAAAATATTATATAATGCATAACAGATCATATTTTGTCCAAATATATCAATAAAACAAAATATTTTAATCATACTATTTTGATTAAATTAACATTAATACTCTGTATAGCAGCAGAATAGACCATTATACTTTTCATATATTTATTATATAATAAATATAATCTAATATATTATCAAACATAAAGTAGAAAAATATGTAAAATTAGCAGAGAACAAAACAGAAAAATAACCGTTTCACAGTAACATTCATTATTAAGTAATGTTATATAATAATTATTATCTAATGCTTGGATCAATAGTTTGTCTATTCAAATATATAAAATAAACATTTCTAGCTATATGGATTTTTATTAATCTGTTAAGCAGAACATTAAAAAATGACCACTTCATTATATTAATTTAGTAACACAACATATACAAATATATACCATATATTTATGTATTCGGTGCGGTGTATAATAAATGTAAACAAGTTCTTTTCCAAAGGAATTGTTTTTTTTTTAGTGACGCATTAGAAAACACGTTAGTCATGTTGCACTGCACAAGGCACTTTGTGATGTCTAATGGGTGTCTGAGCTAGTCTATGTAGTCCAGGCAGCCTCCAGTTCAAATAACTTTCGGGGTAAAAGAGAGCAGTTCTCTGAAGGGTTAAAGACTTCACTCATTTTCAATCAGTGTGTGGATTATCTATCATAACCTCAAGGGTCTGGACTCAATCTTGGAGAGAGTAGTGAAGTGAGGCAGAGATTTTTCCCTGGATAAAATCAATCTCTTTGGGATACCAGTCTTCACCTCACTTTACTGCTAACACTGAAAGCAAATGTCCATTTGAGCCAGGGCCGGGGGCAAAGTAAACCCTATCAGAGCCGAGTGAAGGGCCGCATGGATATTGGGGGCTCAGGTGGTATATGGGGCTCAGCTGCCGGTCAAATGTATATCTCAGATCACAAGCAGGGTTCCTCAACTTCCCAAAATAATCAGAACAAATCAAAGTCTCAAATCAGTCCAACTGTATTGTCCAAAGAGAGTCAAAACACTTTTGGGAATAGACAAAATCTCAAAAAGAAATAAAAAAATATCCCCACACTAAATGCTATCTAAATTAAGCTACTCTGGAATTTTGACTATTGGCTTACAATATGGGTCAGAATACAATTCACCTCATCAGTTCTTGGGGACGTTTTTTCCGCCCAGTTTCATTTGCCTTCAAAACAAACGCAAACAAACGTATGAGCAAAATAACAGCTTCGCCAATACAGGAAAGAACAATACCTTTGGTCTAAAACATGCCTATAAATCCAATTTCACTCATTTATGTGTTCTTACTCCATTGCTGTGGGTTGAGACTTAGAAAAAACTGATTGCACTGTGTTTTTGTACGATAGAGCTCTCGCTGTAATATGTTCACTTCTGCCCAAAGGACTCAAGTAGTTATTAGGTATTTGTTTTCTTGCTCCATTAAGTTGATGCATTATTTATGTGGAGAGAAGCCGCACAAACAATGCAATGTTAAGAAATGAATGCTGCCAAATAATTTCTCCATTTATTTTGCCATTTATGGAAGAGTGCCTTTGAAACTCCTCCAGTTGGAAAAGTGAATTGAGCCGGCACGAGGTTATTACATTTTGGTAATCTGTACACTGAGTGGGACCATTACATTCTCTCGGCTATGAAGTAGCATGACTGTAGTGTTGCATACTTGTTAAATTTGCACTAAGCTTCTGGGGTGTTTGACACATCTGTTGGCTCCATGCCACACTTCTATTCCAAATGGGACGCTGTTATCTCAATCCCCAATGCACCTCCTCTTCATCTTATTTTGGCCTGACCCAAAGTCTCTTCCAGGAAAACAGTTGACATTTGTTGTGCCATCTGAGAAAACCATATAATCCTGAAAAGAGTAAATCCAATTTCTCAGCACTGCATTATGTGCACAGATTTTTTTCAGACTTCCAGATTGCAGCATGTGAAATGATTGTAGCCTGAAAGCCAGGTTAGATCTACCAGACACTTGTTTATGCCATATTTTGTAACAATCTTATTTACTTTAAAATGCATCCACTCTCATTAAAGGGATAGTTCACCCGAAAATGAAAATATTGTTTTGGACCTGACTTCTGCTGTACAGTCAAAATCAGTTTTTCAAAATATCTTCTTTTGTGCTCAGAAGAAAGAGAGTCATACAGGTTTGGAACGACATGAAGGCGAGTAAATACTTTTTGGGTAACGATCCCTTTAAGCAAAATTGGCAGATAAGAAAACATGATCTCAACCTACTTGAGTATGAAATGTTCAACTGGCGATGTACTTGTTAGGAACACGTAGAAAGTTGCGGTGTCTGTGGTTTTCAGTGGTTTCGAGGATGTCTGGATGATGACGGCTCCTCCAAGGCGTAACCGCATAAACGTGGGGTTTCCAGGAGGTGATCGCAGGAGGTTTACAGTCCCAATCCTCTTCATAGAGGTTCCATAGATCTGCCGTCCCAGGTCACCATGCTGTGGACCCCTTCTTATCTTGCTCTCTTGCGGGACACACTGACCACTGGGACTGGGTCTGATCTGGTAGTAAAGTTCAGCAACATTTCCTCTTTGATCACCTCTCTGCTCCCAGCTCGACCTGCTACCTCCAGGGTTAAACCGGTTGCATAAAACAACACATATAGGGCAGGTGTAGACGATCTTACTTGACGGGCCAATATAAACGGTCGGATCCTGGGGCCAGTGTGGATCATATGCAGTGGTATAGACTGCTCCAAAGACATGGGACCATAGCTGACATTGATGGCTGGCTGGCCATTGAGTCCAGTGAGGATGAAAGGTTGCCTTTGTGAACGCAGGCTGGAGTTGTCCATTACATCCTGACTGGTGTCTCTGAGGAGGAGGTAGTCTGCATTGATGATTTGATAGTTCACACTTGGAAGAACAGCGAGAGGGGATAGGGATCTTGGGTCATCTGACAACTCCACAACCTTCATTCCTTGAGGATACAACGAATCAAATTAGATAAGCATAACAGATTATCCATATGATATGAGAGATTATAAAGTATTAATGTATTTTCCAGTAAATGTTGTACACATCACATATCCCTACTGACCCCCTATAGTGCGTTTTCAAATCATTTTCAAAGTGTTTTTCAGCTGGTTTTGTTTCAGGGACCCGATTTGACATCAAGTTGAGACCCAACACCAGTTCCACAACTGTTTATCATACAACACTGAATTTCAATGATTTTATGCTCTTGGCAGCCAATAATGCACTGCACAAAAACACTGAGTTTATCTTCACTGCATTTAAGGCCATGTATAAAGTAGTCTGGATTGTATATTCTTATAACTTTAATAGTTTTCTTAATGGTTTTGGTGGATGAGGGAATATCACACAACCTACCTACGTTGGCATGAGCCTATTTTAGATGAACTTGAATAAAAAAATCAGTTTAATTGCATACATCTTTTAGGCAAAACATACATATATGATATCATAAATGCACATCTATTTTGCTATCCTAAGTATGCATGATTAAATGGTTAGTTGCATTTTAATATTTGCATTTTATTCTTGTCTCCAACTCCAATGCGTTTTTGAATCACAGCCCACTAGTTGTAAATCACTGTTCTATAGGAATCTGTAATAAAACCTTTCATTCAAAAACACTGTAAAGGCAAAGTTACTTTCACAGAACATTATGCTTGGTTAAATATGCTATCAAAAAATGTGTTTTATGTTCTAGACAGCTATACCACTGCAGAGTTGTATTTCAGAGAAGTCATTTGCTAGATGGCATTCCTTCCTCATTCAAAGTCAGAGTAAAAAAAATAAAAAATAAATAAAGATTGGTCTAAACCTGTCAGCAAAAACCCATCATTCTGTTGTCGTTTGAGCCTCTCCCCTATGTGCTAGTCTATAATCTTTTCAGAAAACATTTCCATAGATGTCAAGTCCACAAAATGTTTTTGCTACTTCAATAACACAAAATACAACATTTCCCCTCTTGGTGCTGGATGATTTGGAATAAAGTAACACAGGGGGAGGCAAAAATAGTCAACATCACTCTGATCAGGTCTACTGTGTCCGGACAAGCAGCTTGTCAAATCACTCATCTGGGAGAGATGCTTTAACCTTTACCTTCTGACAGGCTGCAAGGGCTACATTGCCTTCTGATTGCTAAAGTGCAGCATTGAAAAGCTGAAGGTTGATCTTGACATGCTGTGCGTTTTTGAAGGAGTTTGTCAAATGCTGGTCCATATGTCATACTGATACGTGATTGTGATTGCTATTCCTAAAAGTAAATCCTTCAAGTGAGGCAACAACAGCTAGAGAAAAATCTTGATTATATTTGTTTATATTTAAATATACGTTTTACTGAAATAATACACGTGTTGTGTTTGCATTATATAGGGTATCTAACTATACTAGAGGCCAGGTTCGATGAAAAAAATGGTTTCAGAGCTTTTTGATTGAATTTTGAATTGATCTGATTTTTCACACTCCATTTTCTTTTAATCTAAGCAGAGTTGAGTCAAACCCATCTGTCACAGGACAGATCATAGTCAAAGAGACCCCATTTTGTAGCCATCATTGTTTCATCTTTTTCTAAAAGACAGAAAAGCCTGCACACTATATTAATAAAAATATGTAATATAATAAACTATAAAATATTTTATCTACATGCCAAAAAGTGCAAAATAAAATGTTCAGTGATAAAAATGACTAAAGGCTGACAAAGAGGTAACCAGAGAGAGCAATTCCGTTTTTTGCACTTGTTAGCTTCTAAATAAAAGCTTTTGTAGGGTTTTTTTTAGCTTACAAGGTGGTTTTATCTGCTGCATTTGATCTTGCACACCTGATATGTGATAAAAAATATAACTTAAGTGATAAAATATAACTTAATATAATTTATATAGAATTTATATAGAATTAAATATAACTTAATTCCCACCATATTTCTGATATTATCTATCAACCTAATCTGATTAATTTGATCGTTCGCTTTTATTCTAAAACCACGAGTGCAGCGCACCTGCAGCACGTTAGCATTCGTTAGCTTGTCATTAGCGTTTCCATTCGTGCCTATTGCTGTTTTCTTTCTTTTTTTCTCTCTCTCTCACTCCGTTTCTTTTCACAAGTTCATCAAACAACTGTGGTAAGTAAGAATCATTCATCAATCACGGTTTTACGTTAATGCTAAACGTAAATACAGGAAGATTGTTATTCACGCCGGCGCTAATGATGTTCGACTTCGCCAG
>NW_015539860.1:102177-105186 GCF_001515605.1 Sinocyclocheilus anshuiensis
TAGATGAGCCCCAGATACAGATCCCCTGTAAAGACCTTGTCTCAGACGACCACCGGGACAAGACCACAGGAACCAGATGAGTCCTCTGCACAATGTGACTGTGCTGCAGCCTGAAATTGAACTGCTGGTTTTCTCTGGCCAGAGGAGAACTGGCCCACCGACTGAGCCTGGTTTCTCCCAAGGTTTTTTCTCCATTCTGTCACCGATGGAGTTTTGGTTCCTTGCCGCTGTCGCCTCTGGCTTGCTTAGTTGGGGACACTTCATTTCCAGCGATATCGTTGATTTGATTGCAAATGATTGCAAAGATACTATTTAAACTGAACTGAGCTGGATGACATCACTGAATTCAATGATGAACTGCCTTTAACTGAAAAATGAGTGTTTACTATTGTCATTTTGCATTATTGACACTATTTTCCTAATTAATGCTGTTCAGTTGCTTTGACACAATCTGTATCGTTAAAAGTGCTGTATAAATAAAGGTGACTTGACTTGGAAGAGTTTCTTAGTTTTATGCAGACACTGTAAGCAGAGTATAAAAGCTCTCATGCACAACTCCCTGGACAACAATTGAAGATGATCAACTTCCAATTAAAAAAAAGAGCATGAGTAAATACGGTTAAGGCAGTGAGCGGAGTCCACAATGGGACATTTTAAGCATTATAAACCTAGTTCTTAGAGAAGATCATTGGGAATAAATAAAATTATATTATACAGAATTCCGTCCCTCACTTCTGTATGTTTTAAAATCTATCTTCATTTATGTTTTAGGTACACTATACAGTAGCATATCTAATTGACATAAAAGTCCAGTCAAAAAAGAAATACTTTTAAACTAATACTTTATGTTTGAGCTTTAATTTCCAGTCTGTTACACAGGTTATCTCTGTCTATCAAGCTACAGAGCGCTAATCAATGTGATGATTTTGTCCTACTGGCATCCTGGTTAGTCAAATAAACAATATAGTTGCATCTCAGACTGGGAATCTCATGTGTGAAAATGATGTCTCAAAGTAGGTTAATGGCTGAGCCTGAGGGGGAAAATGGACTACTGTCTGTGTAGTGTCTAAGAACATTAGGCCAAACGTGACTGAGTTTGCACAGCCCTGACTAGCACTCAGACTCTGCACTGATGACAAGCCTATTTGTCAAACTCTCTCATTTCTAAATTGCTGCTTTTGGCATTACTAAACACTCCACAGCATATCATTTTCAAATTAGGAGCTTTCCAAGTAGGGTTTTATTCAGTGTGAATCAAGACAATTTGAGAAAAATCCTCTCCTCTCAGTTTCACTATTAAAAACCATTGCATAGACAGGATTAAGTAATAACTAAGCAGCTATTTGCATTCTGCAGGTAATTATATAAGCAAATTCTAATTAAATCTATTTACTTTTTATGCAAATCCATATTAATAGCCATATGAATCCAAAGAAACATTTATATGATGCTCGTTTAAGTGCACTTACAAAAAGTTACTTCCAATAAAGTTCACAACTCAGGTTACAATTTAAATATGCAAATAACTGATATTAATGCAAACATATTCACAGGACTTTCAACTCATACACTCATACTGTAGATTATGAAATCATTAATGATAAATGAGAAGACAATGTGGCCAAACAACTGCAGTGAAATCCATCTCTACCTGAATAATCTGATGCAAGATATTATATTAAATTATACAGAATTTATATACAAATTAAAAAGAAATGTCCAACAGTAGGAAATGACGGATATGAGAAGAATGTCTTACCTTCTGCACAGGATAGGCACAACGCTATAACCATCAGCAACATTGTGCTCGTTTGTAAAAACAAGTCCAAAACGTAGCGTAAATTACTTTATTTCTCTAATGCATTCCTAGAAAAATAACAGCAAAAAGAATAATAATAATAATAATATGAGCTTTAAAATAAATTTCCAAGAAAGAAAGTGAACATGGTGCCCTCACATGACATGAAAAGTAAAAACTGTTGTCATGGTAGACAGCAAGCACAAACTCGATCACTTATGAGTCTGAAAAAAAAAATGCACGTAAAATTTAAAACTAAGCGCTGTTCCGATTCAGGTGCTGCTGTTTATGGACCTCGCATTCATCTGAGTCTGAACGATTAGATGTCACAAGCATAATCCTCAGCAAATGAAATACATGCGCTTTATGTTGTCATGAAGCCTCTCAATCTCGCCTGTCACTGCTCTTCTGTCATATGGACAGACAACCAGCAATATCAGTGATATTAACTTAAAAGATGACACTTAAACGAGCGAGAGACGATTTCATTTCAAACAAATAACAGTCTTTGCAATGCATAGGCTAACGTTACTTAATGGTAAACACGTGCAGGAATATGTAAAAATTGTGAATTGTAGCATGGTAATAATAGGGTTGCGTAACTAAGTATATAAGACAAAAAAAATTAAATCGTTTTTTATTACTTGACCTTTGTGTCCGTATAGTTCTTCAACTATAGTTGAAGTTGTGTTATGTAGCTTCCAAACACTTCAGAGGAGTGCTGAGGTGTAGCGCGCAAGCGTCCCGTTGATGGACAAACTTTCGTAACCAAAAACTACTTTGTCTGGAACACTTCAGCTGGACACAGAAAAACTGGACATTTACAAAAAAAGACAGGCCAGCGTGACATAAAAAGTTAAAGTTTGCTTTTTGTTCATCAAAATAAAGGATGTGTTCTTTTGCAAATTGTGGCGAGGCAATTCATGCTTTTTACTCCAGTGAAAGTCAATTTATGTAAACTGTGGACACATAGGCCTACCTTAAATCTTAACATTTCCATTGTTTTGCCCTGAGGTAAATTTACACTCGTTTACAGTGACAGGGCATTTTACACACTACATGAGGGTAAGCAACAATGAAACAGCCTTGCCAATTCGTCACGTTTGTCGTGGCGTTCTCATTATTACTGTGACTTCAGGTTTTACAATGATGAGCTATTTTGGTTATTTTAAATATACTTGTCAATGTTGCCGATTAATTACACACACACA
>NW_015539860.1:105196-108822 GCF_001515605.1 Sinocyclocheilus anshuiensis
CCCTACCTTGATGTCACGTTCGCGCTCATCAGTCCATACGCCCTAAAAAGGGACCTTGACAGTAGGCCACACGAATATTTCGATGGAATCAATAACATGACAGAATACATTAGCACCATTTTATAGATGGAACTGAAGACCCTTTTGAAAAAAATAATTCTTTTTGACTCAAAACTATTAGTTACTCAATTTTGAACATTTAAAATAGGCGAAGGCCTGTCAAATTTTTGTTTTTTAAAATCCATTTTTTATACAGCTATTGCAACAACTATAGGCCTACACATAATTTATGAGAGTTTTGAACTAGGTTTTTTAATCCAACATACATATGCTGTGAGTAGTCACTGATATATAGCCCTTGAGACAAAACTTATCAATGGCAACTTGGCCTATTTCTCATATAGCTTTAGTCACATATTGAAATATCTTTGGTAGAAGTCAATGCATCATTATGACATGTTAGGTTATATATTCCCCAAGAGATATACTTTAGCTTTTCACTTTATATTCAGAGTCAGTGTGAATTACTAAACTCTCTGTGATTTCTGATTAAAGCAGATCTCACTAAAGGGAGCGTCATCAATCTCCTGTCATTCAGCACACACAGTATGACTTGTAACTTTGATGCT
Source organism: Sinocyclocheilus anshuiensis (assembly GCF_001515605.1). Taxonomy (NCBI): domain Eukaryota; kingdom Metazoa; phylum Chordata; class Actinopteri; order Cypriniformes; family Cyprinidae; genus Sinocyclocheilus; species Sinocyclocheilus anshuiensis. The sequence continues at coordinate 105,826 of NW_015539860.1, forward strand.
CTGTAGTGCTTGATGGCATCTTTTGCCAGTACGAAGCAGGATTTTATGTCCTGCTCTTTGATATTGCCACAAATTCCTCTACAAGGACACACACAGTAACAACCGTTAATGCAAAGAATAAATCAAAAGGCCACTCATGCCAAATGTTGTGTAAGAGCAAGGTGGTTGTAAAAGTTAGTACAAAGATAAAAACTTATGCAAATGATATAATGCATTTCGGTTGTGAATCTCAAGATGCAGCTATGCATTTCATCTTAATCAAATCGGCTGCTAGCAGATCCCTCCAGTTGCAATGCCTTTGCTGGAAACAAACATGAGTGCTTTTGAAAATGAATTTTCCCCCATGGCCCAGTTTACATACCATTATCATTTCAGTCCCATCTGCTCAGATGTCCAGATGTTAGCAGTGTGACAGACTATGGCCGTGAACTGTAATCCTCAAAGGTGAACAACAGCTTAGTGTAACGAATCATCCACTGAAGGCGAGTTGAAGTGAGAACCCAAGTGCAGCTTTATTTACAGTGATGCATGAACAGACTTGGCATGAACAGACTAGACTTGGCATGACTAGACTTGGCATGAACAGACTTGACATGAACAGACTAGACTTGGCATGAACAGACTAGACTTGGCATGAACAGACTTGACATGGCATGACTAGACTTGGCATGACTAGACTTGGCATGAACAGACTTGACATGGCATGACTAGACTTGGCATGACTAGACTTGGCATGAACAACATGGAAAACATGAACATGAAACAAAACACCACATTACACTTAGTAGCAATAATACGAAATGGTGGTCAGTAAACTGTCCCGTCAGTGAGTCTGACCCATTTTGACAACCTATTCCATTAAGAATTTTGTTTCATGTGAGCACAGCACATCAGCTACACTACAATTTACTTGAGCTTTTCTTCTTGATGAGGATCATGTGATGATAGGTTGCCACAGTAACAAAGAATGACAGTAAACCTACTTAGAGAATGAAATATATCACGATGACCACATGTATCTCAATCTCACCAACCACTAAATGATTAGATCACCCTTCACACATAAATCAGAATCTGAGATGTCGCCACCAATATGCTGTATGATGAAGAAAACTTGCTCTTTTTATATTAATATTATTCACTATAGAAAAATTCGGTAAAACTGTTACTCTGCCTATTTAAGAAAAAGCATGTTGCATGTTTGCAGTGTCAATGCTATGCTAACAAACTCACAACTGTTAAAAATTCACCTAAGTTGGAGGGCAATGTCAGAGCTGAAGTCATAAAACAGCAAATGTATCACTTTTAGCAAACAAAGGCATAGGTGTCCGTCAATCTGAGCAGTGGGAACCCTTTGGAAAAGTAGTAAGGGAGAGTTTGGGAGCCTCATTCAAAGCCTTTGAGACATTGATCTATGGATAAAGTTGAGCAGAGGCGCTCTCGCTCAGTGTGAGCTGAATTTCTATGCAGGTGATGAATGAATGTGCTCTGCAGTGCGTGTCGTGGATGTATATCACTCTGCTCCCTACGTGATGGAGAGATAAGTTACTGCTAACCTGCAATGTCGTTCTACACCTTCCCGCAGAAAGCAGAGGGGGTCATGTGCTCGGTTCGCTTCAATTACTATACATTTGCTGAAAGTTATTTTAGTTTTGTAAAAGGTCAACCTTGCAAATACCTGCTCAGATCTTAGGTGGAACGAGGGAGAAGTCTTCCTTTAAAGTGGAGCTGAAAGCCTATGATAGCAGCGAGTGGTGGACATTAACTGCAGACGAAGCCTCAAGCAATGCTTCAGTGTACCAGTATTCAATATTACTAGGGAGTCTCAGCATGGACACTGAGGTTCATTTAAGGAGACTCTCCCATCTCAGTCAAAACATATTCATGAAGATGATGACAAATGTGTGCCATTGTGTCCAACCCTGACCCATCCGATGAGTTACCTGCTATTGAACACACCTCTGTCATTCAAGGGTCAGTAAGACACTGCTCTCTGAAAAGGAGCTGCTTTACAGCCTCTGAAATATTCACGAAAAGCAGCAGGAAGATGAATGGGCGCCCGTGTCCCCGCTCAGGGCCCTTGTTAAAAGACGGCGTTGATCGAGAGGTCAAAGCCGGAGAGAATTTTAAACATCCATTGGCCCAGGGCCCCCCGGGATCATTACAGCTCACTCCTGAATGGAAGGAGAGCCGAGCCAAGAGCAAGAGAAGCCTAGCTCTGTGATATACGAGCATAATCATTTCTCGCTCTCCTCCTTTTTTTTCTCTAGGCAGGGCTGGCCCACACTTCATCCTCTTGCATTTTGGTACAACCTATTCCACTGAAACCTCTGCAGCAGGCTCAAGCACTTCCTTTCCTCTCAGCGGCCTTTTTAAAGGGAAACTCACCCAGAAATTAGAATTCTGTCATTATTTTTTCACCCTCACCCTCATGTTTCCAAACCTCAAAGTGGTTATTTTTTTCCATGGAACACAAAATTAGAACATTTCGAAGAATTGTTATACAACTCTTGCCATACAACAATTAAATTCACCAAAAAATAAAATAGTTCTGTCATTATTTTATTACCCTTATGTTGATTCCAAACCTCAAAACGGTAATTTTTCAATGGAACACAAAGGGTAGAATTTTTTTAATAATTGTTATGCAGCTCTTACCATATAACAACAGTTCAATTCACCAAAAAATAAGTATATATTTTTTTAAAGTAAAATTTTAAAAAAGGCAGAATTTTAGCCATTATTCATGAAAATGTTAACCTTCAGAAAGGTCAGCTCTTGCCTATGTTCAAAATTAAAAAATTGCACTTCTTATTGGTTATTTCACATGCAAGATTCAAGATTCAATTTATATTATTGATATAATTTGTTTATTTTTCAATTTTGGTTACACAAAGTCATTATATGATTTCAGAAGACAAGTCAAATGGACTGTACTTTTACAGTGTTTTTATTTTATTTTATTTTATTTTATTTATTTTTGCCATTTTGAAGCTT
>NW_015539860.1:108832-115599 GCF_001515605.1 Sinocyclocheilus anshuiensis
TGCCTGATACAAAAAGGCAGGATGACACCTCAGAAGTTGATAAACTAGATAATTATAATCTTAGAATGTGCTGCTCTATTCTTTTTTCAAGTAGATCATTATAAGACACAGCAGTCACAATATCTACAAATAATCACCTATTCTAATGCCCGGTGGGAACCCATCATTAAATGTGATAAATGCAGCTCTTGGAACATGCTGACAGAGTTGAGAAAAGTGCACCCTTCATCCACAACACAGCAATATTAATTCACTCACCTTACCCATGATGCATGACGTGAGATGGTCACTGCTGCCATCTACTGGGTTGTTGCTATATTCACTGTGGTGTTTGCTGTTGGGAGACATGCTATGTGATTTGCCATGAAAATTTCAAGTCTGATCTTGAAAAATATCACATTTATTTTCATAGAAAATTTATATTTTACACAGTTCTACACATGCACAGTCACACAATAGTCCATATCAGTAAATATAGACCAACAAGTTCTTTTTTCTTTTTAATTCACAGAGCAAGCACAGAATTGCTGACTTGAGCATCTTTTCTTGAAGACACCATGGAGAACACTTACACTGTTGAATATTAAATCTTAAAGCACTAAAAAAGTCTGAAAATCTGTAAATTAAGTATAAACATTTATAAATTATCTACAAATGGAGTACAAAAGAGTCACCAAGTAATGAACACTTATAACGTCCAGTCACAAACGAACACTCGGGATTCATGATAACAGAGATAGAGATTTCTTTTAAATCAAAATATATGTAATCTCTTTTATTTATTTTTCTTTTGGCAAAATGATGTTGCAAGCTATACAGGCAGCTGAACATTTCATACATTCCTTTTTGGCTATCCAACCTTTTTTTTCCCTTTTTTTTAAGAACCTTCCATGTTTTTCTTCTACAAGAAATAAACTCCATTCACCCTAAATTAATGTTATATATTTTTTTATTAAAATGCTTAAATATATAATACTTTTAAGATCATCTTTTTTAAAGATTAAAAGAAAAAGTCAAACACACACAGTATTTACCCTGGATCAGATCATTCAACAGTGCAATCTCAATCCAACTGGCCATATTATTGTAAGATGCCACCAGATGCTGCCCAACCTCGCATTTCCAGTTGCGGGGGTAAGATGTTTTGTGTTTAATGCAAGAGATTTTGCCCTTAATGTAAACTACTAGATTATAGCTTGAGACAACTGAGCTATCATAGGTAATTTTGCCTGAGGGTATTACTTAACCTGTATTTTGGTAGCTGAGACTATGTATAATAAGGTCCTCAGCAAACAGACTATCACAAGGAGTCTGATTCTACCATAGCAAGCAAAGACTCAGGAAAAACAGCCTATGATAACAGCAGCAAGGATATGTCATTTAGGCCTATAAATGATGTTCTCATAACCAGCCATGACCCATTTGTTTAAACCAGTGCCAAAAGGGTTGTTCACCCAAAAATGAAAGTTCATGTTGTTCTAACATGTATGACAGAAGTTTCTTCTGCGAAACATAAAAGAAGATAGGCCTATTTTGAAGAATGTTGGCATCTGAACAGTTTTCCATTGTATGGCCCAAGGAGAGAGAGTGAGATTTCTCAAAATATATTCTTTTATGTTCCACGAAAGAAAGAAAGTCATACAGCTTTGGAATGATGTGAGGGTGGGTAGCCTAAATAATGACAGAATTTTCATTTTTGGGTGAAAATCCATTCACACAGAACACATTCTTGCGTTTAAAATGGAACGGCAAAGAATGTAGTGTTTCTATGCATGTAGTTAAACTACTTTTAACCTAACGTCACTTTTTAAAAACATTGAGAAAATATGTCGCATGTTTACATAGAAAAACCATAAAAACCTATCGCAAAAATGCATTCTGTGTAATAGAAAGTGAAATTTGAGGAGACACCAAGACACCATCTTTGCTTAAATATTTCTTCTTATGAAGACCACACCACCCTTATAGACTTTAGAAAGGAACAGGAAACAACTTGTAATTAGCAGCACGTCACATTATCACAAAAGTTTATAACAACATTTGTCCCTTTTCAGTTTGAAGGGGTTGCACGAACATGGATGCAGAGGGGGGAGACACACACCCCCACACACACGAGCCATTCACCAAAACACACACTGATTGTGCATTGAAAAGCAAACAGAAACTTTCCATTGTATTTTTATAACTTCAGAGTCATTCTCGTGACAGACACTGGAAAGGGAGATCTTAGAGCAAGCAAAAGGAGGATACTTGGCAAAGACTGATGTATGGAGACATCAGATGTAGGTAATATACTGTACTTACTGAGTTTAGATGAAGGCCACAGCAATGTTTAAAAGGATTTGCTCATAGACTGTCCTAGTCAGTTATGCCATTTTGCACCTTGCCCATCTTTCTATGGAAATATGTTTTTTTGATTGTGGTCCGTTTTTGTGTTTCGGACTAATAATGCACTTAATATGGTCTGGAGGTTTATATCAGTTTTTACATTTGACTGACAATGTCAGACCATATTTGAAGTGCTTACTGGACTGTTTTTATCACCAAGTGCTATACCAAACTTGAAAATCTATGGGATTGAATATTTCATTCAAAATCCAGCACTTTGACTTGAAATATGGAAATTATAATAAAAGGAATTCCTTAAATATTAATAATGTCTCTTTGTCCTCTACCTCACAGCATGAATAGATGCTTTCATTCTGAAAGCCAATTAGCAAGCTCACTGTCTATATATGTCATTCCTTTCCATCTGGATATTAGATATATTTCATGATATGTACGTGGCATGTTAATGTGAAAGCTGTTTAGATTAATTTTTTTGTGACCAAAAAAATCATCGAAGACTTTTCCAAAACGATGGGGATTGGCGGTCTCTCTTTTGACAGAGAAATCTGTATGCTGTTGTAGCCATATGAATTTGAAATCAAACTCATACTTTTACTTTGAGAACTTTTTGAGCAGTTTCTTCCCCTTAGAGAGCAGTCCTTTTTTCTTTTTAGATGCCAGGTCTCTTGGACCCCTGGCAGGGCTCAGCGGCCTGACTGGGCCAACAGGAAGCATAGGACGCACAGTGGGAGAGGCGGGTCTTCCAGGGGCCGGAGCTGGCACTGTACTTTCCACAGGCACCTAATGAAACATCCACGGGGAAGGGAAAATTGTGGGATATTATACAGCAAGATTATCTTTTGCCTTATTATCTGCCTTCCTCACACATAACAGTCCAGCTTACGTTCTGAAGTTTAAAACAAATGATTTCAGACTAGAAGTGTGCCAAGAAAGTTAGAGCAAAAACTATATTACTACTCACAGATTGGAACTCTAGAGAAAAGGCAGATAATATGGTTGGTTGGAACCAACTGCAAGATACCATACGAGTCTAATGCATTGGCATATTAAGCAGAAAAGTGTTTTTGAAAATAGAAAATGAAAATAAATTTGAAAAACAATTTGATAAACATTTGAATGAATAAACATAATAAAGAAATAGTTCAACCAAAAATGAAAATTTGCTCACTATCAGGCTATTCAAGACGAGTTTGTTCCTTCATCAGAACAGATATGTCCATAATCCATAATAACGCTTCCTCCAGTGAAAAAGTCCATCCCCTGTTGTCCTCTCACATCCACAGAAATATTTGTTTAGAAGATTTTCTAAACTTGGACTTGAATTTGAACTGTTTTTGCTTGTAAATGGTGCTTGATCTCTGCATATTTATCTCCTGATTCAGACGAGATGACTTTTTTACTAAAGAAAGCAATATAATGGATAAGAATGCTGAAAGGTATGGTTTGGCATTAAAAATGTCTTGATGGACTTGTTCATTACAAATACACAACTTTTTGCTTCACAAGACGTTAATTCATAGAATGGAGTCGTGTGAATTACTTGTGTATTATTATGTTTTTATCAGCTGTTTGGACTGACGGCACCCATTCACTTCAGAGGATCCATTGGTGAGCAAGTGATGTACAGTAATGCAAATTTTCTCCAAATCTGTTACAATGAAGAAACAAATTCTACATCTTGGATGGCTGGAGGGTGAGTAAATACATTTTCAGCAATTTTTCATTTAGGGCTGAAGTACTCCTTTAAGCAGATAAATCTAAAACAAAATTTTAGACGACAATAGATCATTCATATTCAACTAATGCAACATATAAAGGTAGTATAGTAGGAAATCCCAATTATATAATTTAGCCATAAAAATGCATAAAAAATCAGCATAAAGGGTGTGCATAAAATCCCATGCATGAGACTGATCACTGGTATCGCAAGTTGCTCAACTTACCTAGCAAGACAAAAGTCTGCTAGGATGGGAAATGGACAATATTTCTCAGCTTTTTTTCTTTTTTGGCAAAGCCGGTGGGAAAAAAAATGAAATTAGAATGCAGCGACATCATCAAAAAAAACAAAAAAACATCAATTATGAGGAGAAAAAAGCAACAACACCACATACACAAAAACAAACATAGGTCTTCACTAAATGTCCACTAGCAAAAATAAATATTTGTTTCAGTTTTTCATTTATTTTGATTTATTGTAATTACATCATGAATGTTATTATTTTAGTCTCTCTGAAAGAGATGGGATGAGTAATATGTTCTGCTAGTTCATATGATCTGAAAAATAGATTTTTTTGACAATGTGCAATATACAAAAAGAAACAAAGCCTCCTCAAAGAAATACAACATTTGGGGTACTGTAGTTTACTTTTATATAAAAGCTACAGGTCTGTTCTGGAAAAAACAGGCATGCGTCAACTACGTGAGTTTCCAAATCAGTCTTTTAACAGGGTCACAAATCACGAGCCACGGACCCTATGGACTTCACAAGCTTCAGTTAAGTAGGGTTTTGTGTTTCAGTGCAAAAATGCTTTATGCTTTATTCATAGTCCGGTGCAGGAACGGAATTTGGCCTTTTCCACAGTCCTCTGGCGACCCTCTACGAACATTCGCTTTCTTAATAGAGTCACGTTCGTACCTGTTTCTCTATGCTCTCAAAAAAGGCTCTGTTTGCAGTGGGCTTTGCTTCTCCCTTTCCTGGAGCAAGAACGGTTGGACTGGAAATCACCACCACGGTCACATAACGAAAAAACAAACAAGCACAAGAAAACACAGAGACGGCGAGTGGACCAAAACTCAAACGGAGGATGAATGGACACAGGGCCTAGCGCTGAGAACGGCGATGGTGTACCCGTTTGGTCTCTGGGCGCGGTGCCAGCACTGGATTGGGCTTGTCCTGGCCATGGTGGGAGGGAGTATCCGTCAGATAGACCTCCACATCATCAGGCACTTCTTCTAGAAAATTGGATGGAACCAAGCCCCGATGTCCATTAAGCTCACCCTGAAAGACAAAAAACAAAACACAATAGTGCTGCAGGCTCAGAATAAAGCAGCGTGAGCAGTCAGCATAACAATGATACTTACATAATAGAAGCCGTCTTCATCTATATCCCCAAAAACAGCAACGATATCGCCAGCACAGAATGTCAGTTCAGCCTGCCACAGAAAGCACACGATCAGCAACTATACGGACATGCACATTCAGCAGACGGAGAACCCGAGAGTGCATAAATACATATATGAAAGTGTATTTAACACCTCAACGTCCACGTTTGGGGAGCTCTCTCTGGGGTCATAGTCATACAGGGCAACCATTCTTCTTGTGGCCACTGGGTGGCGACCTCTCCTATTTTGTTCTGTTGGGGAGAGAGAGTCCATTTTTCTGTGAGAGAGGCAGGCTATGTTCAAAACAATATTTGACTTGTTAGCATGGTGTAGATAACTTTGCTGCTGGTAAAAAGGTAGCCATGCATTCTATGTATTCTAACAAAGTAAAAAACAACATATTTTGAAAGCAACACATAAATCAGAAATATTTCATTTATACCACCATTATATCTCACAGTTGGGGTCAGTAAGATTTTCTTTTTTAAATAAATGAAAAGTTTGTAGGCTCATTCACACCAAGGATGATAACTATAACATTTTAATAATCTAACTGTAAAAGAAGGCCAGATAGCTATAACTATAATGACACAGAAGAACAATATCGTTGGAATCACTTTCATAGCAATATTTTTCCAGCTCATAAAGATAAAAACATTGGCAAACAAAGTTTGCAAATCTTCATTTTTTTTGTCATTATAGTACATTTAGACAACTGTGACATGGAAAACACCTACCTATTCTGTCTACAGGAGTGTTGAGAGGGAGAAATCCCTGTTTCATGAGCTGCTCCATGGTTTCATCATCCTCAGCACGGATTTCCGACACCATGTTACAGGGAATAAGTCCAGACCTGCCCCGGATCTCCCCACGATAAAAGCCATCGTTATCCTTATCCCCATACACCTTAAACACACAGACAGAGGGATGCTGAAACAATGGGAGGGCCATTTAACAACAGATCATTAACTCCAGCTGAGCGGTACCTTGATAATCTGTCCCTCTTTAAATGGGAGCTCCTCATCAGCTGCATCAGGGTTAGGGGACATGGAGAGAGGGTCATAGTCGAAGAGCGCCACAAAGACTCGAAACGGATCCTCCTGCTCAGACTCATCATAGTATGGGGGAGAGCGGCGGCTTTGGTCCCGGTATCCATCTAAAATGAGAAAGATGGGTAAAAACCAAGATGTCTAATAGACATGTTACCCCTTACATGGATTGCCAAGCCCTGCAGTGTAATATTTTTACATAATTATTGTATATTTACTCTAAATGCTACTTCTATTAACTGAGGGATAACATGTCAAATATATATA
>NW_015539860.1:115823-119268 GCF_001515605.1 Sinocyclocheilus anshuiensis
TTGAGGTTGGCAGGATTTTTGAAAGAAGTCTCTCATGCTCACCAAGGCTGCATTTATTTGATCAAAAACAGTAAAATTGCTTAAAATTATTAGAATTGAAACTGTTTTCAATTGTATTATATATTTTAAAATGTAATTTATTCCTATGATGCAAAGCTACATTTTCAGCAGCCATTACTTCAGTTTTCAATGTCACACGATGCTTTAGAAATCATGCTGATTTGGTGTTCAAGAAACAACTCTTACCAATGTTGAAAATAGTTCTGTTGCTTAATAATTTTGTGAAAACTGTGATAACATTTATTTTTCAGGATTCTTTGGAAATAAATAGGAAGTTCAAAAGAACAGTGTTTATTTGAAATAGAAATCTTTAGTAACAAACATCTTTACTGTCACTTTTGATCAATTTAATGCATCCTTGCTAAACAAAAATATACATTTCTTTCTTTCAAAAAAATATATTGTTGTCAACTACGCAAATATGGCCGTCCAATTGTCCTGGTATACAAAACAATATACAATATGCATGTCTTTAAGGTACAAGCATTCAAAACTTTTTAAAGATGAGCATACAAACAACCAGAGGATTTACTAAAGCAAGTAAATAACAGCATACATGTTATCATCTCTGTATATTACAACAGACAATATGAATAAGCATGCAATTCATTCCAATGAAGTGAAATTCCTCTCCATACTTGCACAATCCATTTATTTGCCAAACACATCTTGGGTGGGTTGAAGAAAACAGACATTTCTTACAGTAATATGATGGTTATGATGTGTGTCACTGTTTGTGTTTGCCAGTGTGTGTGGGTGTGTGGTGATTGGGAGTGAAACACCCATATGGCAGCCAGTTACAGATGAGCAGCAAGCCAAACATGAAGCTCCTGACAGGCGCACACACAGACACAGAGAGAGAGAAAAAAGAGGGGGAGCACACGCAGTCTGAGCTACTGTAACCATGCAGAGATCTGGATCTGAGAAAGACCCATCAGATGGGGCACATTAGCCCCGGATAAAACTACACCCGTTTCCTTTTGTCCCTGCCGCATCTACGAAGCTGTACTCAATTGTGACTCCAGCATGCCCAATGTGCATTCCACACAGTTGCCTTTGCAGTCAATGCCAAGGAACCGTTTGCATTCTCTTCCTGGTCAACCGTTACCTACATACATATTCAGTGGCATTCGTTCGGTGTGAGATGCCGCCCTTTAACTTTAACCATTCAGTCATGCATGGCCAAAGTAAAAGTATGATTGTGGTCAGGTTGAAAGAGAGGAGGGGTTTGGCAGGCATCCATCGGTGGGGCAGTGCAAAGGGGGAGGAGCATTCTCTGTGCAAACATGTCACTATTGGCTATCTTACAGCACCCCTTCCAACACAAACTTCCATCTCGGTGCAGTCCAGTGCAGTTTCATGCGTTTGGCCATTTTCTTTCTCCTCGGACCTCACTCTAAATGCACGTACCATAAGGAGGCCTGTGTCCCCCGTGCCTTCGGGAGGACCATGTCCTGTGTCGCGCTACACTGCCATAGTAAACATCCTCCTTGACGGGAGAGAGGTTCCCTTCACTGTTACTCTCAGTGGTTATCTCTGAGGGAAACACCAATCAGAGAGTCGTTATACCATGCGAAGGCTGGTCTGCGTCAACCTGCCCAGGCTGGAGACGCCTAACTACTCTGGCATCTCTATTTTCATCCATTTAAATATTCAGAGAGAGTTATAATGATTGAAAGCAACAGGATAGGGTTATGGTTGGAACATACAGTGGTGGTCTGGCACACATTGACAAGCTTATGAACAGTTCAAACAGAGAAAATGTGGAGCAGGAGGACAGACAGGCCCTGAACGCAAGTCTCAGACTCCTGTCTCTTACTGGGAGAGCATGCACTGACCAATGGATGGGACCGTGAGGGGTCGGCGCTGAGGTTGAGGTTCTCGGTGAGATGGCTTCCGGTATGATTCCCGATCCAGCTGACTCGAAGATGGAGCGCTGGCTCCGGTCTTGAATCGGGAAGAAACCAAACTAGTTAAAGCCATGCAAATCAAGATGTCACTGGGGTATTGTGAGAGGTCTTTCCCTTTTTGAAATACCTTGGGTGCATTGTGGGAGTTTCGTCGCCTGCCTTCTTCATGCTGCATTTCAGAATACAACTCCTCCTCGTCCTCTTCCATGATGTCTGAGAGGTCCGAGCCTCGACTGCTCTCAGTATGATACTCTTCGCTGTGACTGTAATGAGACTGTGAAATGCAGATTGTGAGAGAAAACAAATACACAAGCTAATACAACAAACCTAAGCATTCAACGCTGACATTTGCCTCTTATGCCTGTTGTTATATGGTAAGGCAATCACTTCAACTGCCATACCTGCCTGCCCAGCTCTGAGCCCCTGAGGAAGTCATCCATAGATGCTCCTCTTCTGCGGGCCTGATAGCTTTCCTCATCCTCTTCCTCATCTGAATTTTGAGAGTGAAAGCCCTGGCTTCTCCTCTCGATCTAAATATATTAAAGTACTTTCAGAAGTCTTAATAAAGAGATCTGACAGGTATGCTGAGGTTAAGTACTGACAAGATAGCTAATCTTCTGTATGTATGTTTATTAACTCATTTGTTCTCATTTGCACATATTAACCCTAGAATGCATAAGGGTCAAAACTGGCCCTTTAGGCTGTTATTATTTGATTATATTTTGAATAAAATGATTTAATTTATATTTTATGTATTTCTCATAAATGTTGTATGTAAGCCTCAGCAAAAATTTTGCATATTTGTTATTAATAGTTTAAAAAAAACTACCCCAAGTCTTTGAAAAGGGGGTCAAAATGACATTTATGCATTTCCTATGGAATTCTAATTCACAGTAATAATAATAATAATGCAAAAGTTTTTTTTCTGTTCACAAGATTATCTAAAAATAAAATATTTATAGATTTATTTATAGATTTGTTAAATAATCTATATGTTAGATTTAATTACTTTGTTTTACTGTATACATAAATGGAAAAGAACAAATGAACATTACTGAAACATTTAAATGTATATAATCAACTTAATACTATAAGTATATCATCTTAAATAATTTCATTACGCTTAATGGGATAGTTCACCCAAAATATGAAAATTGTCATAATTTAATCACCCTCATGTAGTTCCAAATCCATAAAACTTCAGTTAATCTTCTTAAAAAAAAAAAATTAAGAGAGTTTTCTGTCCCTCCATTGAAAGTCCAGGTAACCAAAACTTAAAATATCCAAAAAGGTCAAAAAGGTGTTGTAAAATGAATCCATATGAATTGAGTGCATTAATACAAGTTTTGTGAAGAGATATGATTGCTTTATATTATGAATTTTCTTTTCTGTGTGAATTATCTTTTTAAAGTTAAAAAATAATAAATAAATGTAATAAAAATATAAATACATTCATATATAAAGATGATAAAAAT